>NC_074687.1:34924441-34960186 GCF_029448725.1 Salvelinus fontinalis | reverse complement strand
GGCAGACCTTGAGTGTCGGTCCCCTTCATGCGATTGTTTAGTTTCGATTGTGCAGAATCCAATCCCGCTCAGCTCCTTACAAGGAAACAATTCAACCACGACGAGCCATGAAAAGCACTTCCCAAAAAAAAAAAAAACGACAAACACTTCCTGGGCAGTGTTGCCAACTCTTCAGTAAGGAAAGTAGCTATTGGCTGTCCTAAAAGTCGCTAAATGACATCACCTAATTTGCATATTTGGCCATGTGAATGTAATTGTAATGGACGCTTTAAGAGAGAGGAATAACGTCGTGGGAGAGACAAAAAGTGAGTAAAAAACACCCTAAATATGTTTAGAACGACAAATGAACTTTCTTCTGTCGATTCTTGGGATTTTTTATGTCACAATTCCAACCCTCCTCCTTTATCCGGGCTTGGGACCGCCAAAAGTGACCCCAAATTGACACTGGCGGAGTTACTTCGTTTTATTTTTGTTAATTTGGTTTGTTTTTTAACCTTATGGTCCACTTATGAGCCTACAACAAGTCACAGTAAAACATTAACATTATTATTTTTTTTTTTGTATACAATCTAAATGGACCAAAAAGAGACAATAGAAAAACTGTCAATGGCAATGTGAGAAAATTATGGTAACTAGTCTGGCCCTAATTCAGGTGTAAAAATAATAGTAATGTAAGCCAGGGTGGGATCAGCCAGCTGCGGCTTTCCGCATGCGCGATTAATTTGCAGTCTGGACGCGGATGGGTGAACATCTCCTGCTCTGACTGCAGCGCGAGGACTGGACCGCTTGTGCTTTGGGACCGGGGTGGGGTCCGGTGGGGCCCACGGCAGCAATCGCTGCTCGTTAAGAGTAAGAACGATACGTGCTTTCACGTCAGTCTCAAAGTCTCCAATAACACTAGAAAGTCGCTAGATTTGTCGCTAGTTGCTTTTTTGAAAAATTGTCGCTAGAGGGGTCTGAATACTCGCTAAATATAGCGACAAAATGGTGAAGTTGGCAACACTGGCGACTCTACGTCTTACAGGAACGCGCTCACCGGCCAAGCACACGCACTGTCGTGGATGCAAGGTCCGATCACTCGTGACACCAATGTAATGAAACAGGGAGGGAGCAGGTCGAGGGTTCTAGCCCGAAGTTCAGCGCGCTATCGACTGTGCCGCAAAAGCATGCTCAAGCGGCAGCGTCGAAAACCGCGCATATAAACCCAGGGTCGTTACATTATGTATGTATCTCGTATAAGGTCGTTGTGTAATGTGATATTGTACCCCCTATCCCAATTGTCCTTGGTATATTATTTATATATACACACACACACTTGTGTTCCCACATGTACTTCCTGTATTGAGTTGTTGTAAAAAATATATATATATATATATATATATATATATATCAACAGTCGTTACAGTCCCATTAGTTTTCTCTGCAGCCTCGTTTGAATGTCGCCGATGCGCCATTTGTACGGAATGGAGTAACGCTTTGAACACACCGACTGTGTTATGCATCACTGATGCATAACATTTTGCGCAGCTAGGCAACTATACTTGTGCAGGTACCTTTTGCAGATGGTCGCATGCGGTTGGACACATGGAGGAGAGAATTTTCAATTTCGCAGTATCCTCAAAACCGTGTCTTTTTGACACAACTGCTGACAGCTACAGGGACAAACACAAAAAAATGCTGCTCGTTGACAAGTGTCCACAATAGTAGGATTGCCAGGTCAGTTTAGTAGTGAGCTTGTGCTAGATGTGGCTAGTTAACCTAGCCAATGAGGTGTGTAAGAAAGTCAAATAAATTATGCTAGTTACTACCCCAGAACTTTACCAAACAATCATGTTTGAAAGAGTGAGTGTGTATGCTAGATTAATAGCAATGGTAGACACTACTGATAATTTGGTCAGATAAGTGTGTGTGTGTATGTGTACAGTAGGTGACCTGTCCATGACAGCTATAGTTATGCTAGGTAATGGTTTGGCTTATCATGTTCATGTCTATGTAGAAGAAGACTGTAGGAGGAAGTGGAGAGGACTCAGGGACAGGTATCAGAGAGAGAGAGAGAGAGAAGGGCAGAGAAAGAGAAGAGGCCTGGGTCAGCAGCTTCAGGCCAGCAGCCTTGGCGCTTCTGCCACATTCTTTCTTTTCTGGATCCATTTATTGTGCCTAGGGCAACGAGTGACAATTTTACAGGCAGACCCTCTACTACGTCATCCACAAGTGGTCGCCACCGGTGCATCAAGACCCTCAACGTCATCTACAAGTGCGAGCATCGCCTCCACCGGTGCAGCGAGACCCTCTACAACGTCTACATAATCTACGAGTATGACCACCACCGGTGCAGCCATGGAAGATGATGAAATGGATAAAGCACCTCTGGATCTAGGACCACCTGAGATTAAACCTCACGGAAGTGACCACTGAGGACCTCGTTGAACAGGATGTGGCCGTGGAGAGAAACAGAGAGAGAAACGAAGAGGAACAACGTCACACCAGGCGTCATCGGAGGTACCAGCCCCCAGATCCACTCAACTCATTCCAGCAGAGGCTCCTCCAATCCGTCGAGAGGGATGCAGCCCAACCTGATGCTCACAGGAAGGAGGATGAGGAGACCCTCTTTGCCATGAGCCTGGTGCCAACACTGAAGAGGCTGCCTCAGCAAAGAAAAGCAGCAGTCAAGGTTAAAATGTATCAGCTGCTTTTCGAAGCCGAGTTCAAATGTAAGTTTTTTTTTTATCCACTACACAGGTAGTGTTATAAGTGTTGTGACAGTGAAGTAAAGTATGTCATTTTTTACAGTATAGTCATGTAGGTTAATTGGTATTTCAGATCAAAGTATTAATGATGCACATGTATAGCTGTTGTTTCTGGGTTAGAAAATATACTCAAACAACAGTTTGCTGTCTAAATATTTGCCTGTCACATGAATCTTTTGATCTGAAACACAAATTCCATGAGTAAACAGCAAGTATTACCAACTTTACCACACTGTTCCTATATTTATGCCACTAACTACACTATACAAGCAGTATTTAGTTAACATATCTCACCTTTTATGGTGTCATATTATGTTAAGCTTGTATGTGTTGTTTTTCTCTTCCCTTTCAGAAATGGAGTCAATTTAGCCGACCAGCTCACAGGAAGGACAGGAAGAGGAGAGGAAGGACAGGGAGAGGAGAGGAAGGACAGGAAGGACAGGAAGAGGAGTTGTCTGGGTGTTGTTTTGACCTCCCTCATTGTACCTTTCTTTTCACACACGTCAGTTCCGTTTAAATTCAGTCAATTCATGAAGTCATTTGTTTATAAAGTCTTACATGCTGACCAGACACGTCGCGTGCGTTGCAAAATAAATTTAGAAATCCATGTTATTCAATTATTGCACCCACACTGCTCACGCGCGCCAACGAACATCTGCGACGCCAAGGGCTAAAATAGAAGTAATTCCTATTTCTGACGCAGATCGCGCTGCAAGTCCTGCCTCTCCCATCTCCTCATTGGTTTATAGAAGCAGGTACCCACGTGCCATCTCCTCATTGGTTTATAGAAGCAGGTACCCACGTGCAATCTCCTCATTGGTTATACCCACGTGGGTGATAGAAAGACGAACTGTTTTGCCAGTAGTCGTGGTAATACAATGAAAGTTTAGATGCGATCACCATATAATTTAAACGATGAAAAGGCCTGGAAGGAGGAGAGATGACTAGAAACGATTCGGTTGGCCGTTTTATGTGTGGATTAATTGTCGGAGTAGTGCATTTCAGGTAAAATAACTCAATGTTTATATCCCAGGACAAATTAGCTAGCAACAGCAAGTTAGCTAAATAGGACAAATTACCGTTAGCTAGCAAGTGCAAGCTAACTAGCTAATTTACCATACATGTTTAATGCTTTTCGACCTGTCCCCAAATTAATGTCATTTGTTCAGAGTTTGTTTTGATATTTTAACCTGCGTGTCGTGATTGCGTTTGGTGTGGGGGGGCAAAATACATTTATGCACGATAGCGCACGCGCGCAGCCGGTTTGGGCAAGGTGTTAGGATAGCAGTCATTATTAGTGTTACATAGATTTCTGAATTGAAACTCATACACCGGAGAATTCACAGATCAGATGCTCTTGTTGGTCTCATACGAGACTAAAGGTGAATATATTTCTTTCATTTAAAACCACTTGAAACCAGGGTGTTGAAACTGTTTGAAGTTTTGTTCCATTAACTGGTCCATGACGTCCAGCGGCCATTTGTTTGTTTAGCTGTGTTATGGCTACACATTATTTTATTTTTTCCATAGACACACACACCTCTTCTCCACTCCTCTGTACCACAGATCTCCAGTGCCCTGCCCTCTCTCTCTTTATGGCCATGTCTGAAGTTCCCCTACTACTGTCTAGGTTTTATGAGTAGTCCCTGTATCGGTCTGCAGTTGTGCCAAAAATACATGCTCTTGTTGTTCTCTTACAGGCTACACATTCATATTATACTTTTTTTTACATGCACATACACCTCTTTCAATAGTTCTATTTTTATTTTACAACACATACCTGTCATGTTCTTTCCTGTAGTTGAATACTTATTAAATTATGTTTTCATAGTCAGTTGTATATTAATATCTCATTTAGACTTAATCTGCTTATTTCTTCCCTACACCTTTGTAGATCTAAGACAAGATGAAAGTAAAAACACATTCTCTTCCTGAATCGTTTTTTTGCACCTGTATTTTGTCAGGCCAGTGAACATGGTGGTAAACTGTACTATTTGTAGGTTGCCCTTTCCCTTTATCATACTAACTTAACTGTATGTCGTATAACCTTAATTAGTGCTCCCGCTCACCTGATGTACCATGCCAGGTGTGTATAATACTGACGTTAATGGGAGAGGGAAGGGTTTTAAGGTGTGGTCTTTACTCCCAAATTTCACTTAAATATAACTTCCAAATGAAGAGACAATGATACATAAAGTAATCTGGGGAAAAAATTAAACTTTATAGACAACGGTGAATGGTTCTTAAAATAGCCTTTGTTAGGGGGCTCTTAAAAGAGCAGTTTCACTCCACGGCATACTGCCATGGGACTTCACCTGCTGGCGATGAGAAGTAGGTGGTCAGCTTCTCCCTCACCTGGAGTGCCTGTCTGGGGGCGTTGTTGGCACCTGCCCTGGTGACATCAGGTAGGTGACCATTTGGCGTGCCCATCTCCACCCGGAGCGGCTCCTGGAATGACCTCCACAGGTAGTTATAGAAAACACATGTGGCTTTCACGCAGGCATCGACATTTGAGGGGCTGAGACCAAGCACTCTCCAATACATTCTCCACCGGGCTGCCAGAATCCCAAAGGCGCATTCAACAACTAACCTTGCCCTGGACAATCAATCGTATGTTAAAGATCCTTACATGCTTTGGCAATGACAGCTGGCATCCAGCGTAGGGCCTCATGAGGTTGGGTTTTAAAGGGAAGGCCTCGTCGCCGACGAAGATGTGGGGAACAGGTCCCAGGTCTTCAGCTCCAGGGAGTGATGCAGGTGGTGGAATCTCCAGGGTGCCATCCTGAAGTGCCTTGCCGAAGGCAGAGGGTCCCACCATCACTTCCCTTGCCGTAAGCACCAACATCGACAACACGGAAACAGTAGATGGCATCTACTAAAGCCAAGAGTACAACTGAATATGTACCCTTGTAGTTGTAGAATTGCAAACCTGAGCACGGTGGAGCCTGGATTACTACACGTTTCCCGTCAATGGAGCCAAGACAGTTGGGGAAATTCCTCCTTGGGGACAGGCATGTATTCACCAACCAGACAGTCCCTTATGGCTTGTGCCACAGAGGGGACAATGCCTGCCACCGTGGACTGTCCAACTCAGAAGCTGAATCCAATGGTCCTGTAGGAGTCCCCTGTCGCCAAGAATCTAAAATATAATTCAAAATAATCATCAATATTGTGTGTAACTTGAATTCCACCCACATATTATATCTACTCGTATAGCTACCTCATTACTGTTTATTATGCTTTACTAATTATATTGTAATACTCATCAACCATCATTAACAATGCCTTGAAACAGTACAATTCAGTCTGACTATATCAATAAACTGTAGCCCAGGCCAACTCTACTCTTAGGAAGAATGGTACTATCTACTTAAAAGGGTTCTCCGGCTGTCTCCATAGGAGATCCCTTTTTGGTTCCAGGTAGTACCCCTTTTGGTTCGAAGTAGAACCCTATTGGGTTCCATGTATAACATTTTCCCCAAAGGTTTATACCTGGAACCAAAAATAGTTATCCTATGGGGAAAGCAGAAGGACACTTTTGGAACCTTTTTCTCTGAGTATATGTCAGTCCAATAAGAATGTAATGAATGACTAACTGTCTTGAACAACAATGGGTCCTTGAGAAGACTAGCCTACCTCCATCAGGGCAGAAGGCACCTCAACTTTCTTTTCATTTGGTAACATTGCATAATTAAAAAAGGATTATAAACCAACTTTGGGAAAAATTATAGTTTTATGAACATTCTGTAAAAGTACATCTGATATCAAATAGGGACTATTAACTAGAGAGCCCTTTAGCTAGCTAGGTTGCAGATAAAAACAATGTATCAATCAATTATGGTATCAAAGGCTTTAAAAATGTACTAGAACGTAGCTTACCGGAGACAAATCGCCAGGCGTTCAACTGGGCTGATGGACCCCCGGTAGTTGGTATCCATCCGGGCGATCCTGGCTTCGGTCCAGACTAAAGTAACTTCGGAATTCCTCTCCAAACATTCGAAGCTCTTGAATGAGACGGTGGAACTCCCCTGCCTGCTTACGGGACTTGAACCATCTCTGGACCCTGCGCTTTCGGCTGGGCTGGTCCCGGCACAACAGCGCGATCAAGACCACCTTCCACAACGTTGGTCTCATTGTTGAAAGAGCCTACGCTGCTATCTTGACTATTTATTATTGCGTTTCGCTCCAAAACTGAATTTGAGGGAAATTATATTATAGGCTCTCACAATTAATTTGTCGATGTCATCGAATAAATAATATACTTGGCAAATTAATAAAAATGTAAAGAAATTCTCCAGTCAAACTGTTTTTATTATTTAATCCCACGTTTTTTTTTTCTGGATATGTGTGCAACAAAAATTGCTACTTTCTGTCAAGTCCACGCATACAATTTGATGCATACGTTCGATTTCGTAATCTTATACGTTAGTTGGTGTGTTCGAAGCGTCAAAGAATATTGTGTTGTCTTAACAGAATTAGAGCAGATTTTTTTAAAGAAAGAAATAACAAATTACAATATGCTACAATATGTCCAGGTTGGCGCCCCCTTGGGTTTGTGCAGTGGGGGAGATCTTCGTGGGCTATACTCGGCCTTGTCTCAGGATGGCTATTTATGAAAATAGGGTACTGAATTAATTTCCCTTTACTTACAGTTTATTAATGTCGAGGTCTGTTGAAAGTGGCTCTTCTCTTTCCTTGCTTTCCTTTCCTTGTAGTATTCTCGTTGAGTCGATGTTTGAATCTGAATAAACCAAGAGTATATATATACACCATGTTGTGACCAATGAGAGCGCAGCATTACGCGGCCAAAACGCAATCTTTTTAACGCCATATTCAGAAGTTCGATTTGACCGCGTAATGCTGCGTTCGCACAGGTCGAGAGACAAATTGGAGTAATAAAGGTGACAGAGGCACATTCAATACCGCATTGCACGCTCTTGCCTGCATCTAGCTGATCTGGGGTGTAATCTTAAATCCAAACAATTGCAAAATGTTTCAAGAGTTGGACAAATTCAGGTAGGTCCCGCCCCATTTCGTTCTGTTTAAGAAACTTTTTGCCAAAGAATCATCAGAATGAATACACACCTGATCACCCACACACACAGTTCAATTTCACATCAGCCACATAGAGCATTATCACTTTGCTTGTTATAAAATTCCCTTTCGCATCTACAAGCTTTCCTTCTTTCACTTTTTACCATCACTTGTGGACTTCAGTACAAAACGGCTGTCTGTGACTAGGCACAAAAACCTCTTCATGCCAAACCTTCACACCATAACCCCTAACTGCTACACAACCTACATCGTCACCATTTTAAGGTTATAGTAAAACAAAATTGAACCAACACATTAGTACACCCACAATCCAATCCTAAGTGTACAATCATACATTAGTGTACAGCAAGTAGTTTAGCAGTTAAACCTGCGGGCCCGGTGTCAATACATTTATAAAACCAAAAGCTTACATTGACTTGGAAGAGTTGCAGTGTTGGATAGCCTTAGCCAGCTAGCTAACATAAATAGCATTCCTCTCTGTTTGAGTCAAGATATTTGGGTAGGCTAAATTAGCTGCATTAGCTAAGTGAAAGGTAGACTAAGAAGAAAAAAAATACAATGAAATATAGCTAGCTCGCTCTATCTATGCTGCTTCAACTATTGCCTTTCTGAGTCAACTACTCACTACACTTTATGCACTGCAGTGCTAGCTAACTAGCTTATGCTTTCAGTACTAAATCAATTATTTGGTCCTTTGATTGGATGGAAAAATTGTTAGTTCATACTGCAAGAGCTCTGATAGGTTGGAGGACGTCCTCCAGGTGTAATAATTACTGCGAAAGTCTATGGAATCGGGTGAGAACCACGAGCCTCCTAGGTTTGGAATTATTGAAGTTTTGAATTACCCAACGAATTCGGCAGACATAGGCGATTTTGTTTTTACAAAAAAAAACATGCAACTGCGACTCAAACTGGTCAATGTTTTTTTTATTTGAAAAAATATGGCCTTTTTATAATGTCCACTTATGTACATATTCTTTATATAGCATCTTAACGTTTTAAAACAAAATGGAAAATAATTTGTCCAGCCTTTGCTGCTACGCTTGCAGATGTGCATAATATGCTGTGCCCTTCTGAATGTGAATGTGCCCTTCTGCTGCTTTACAGCCAGTCCACAAGGATGGGAAGTTAACCTAAACCACTCATATTTGTCAGGTATAGTTCGCTTTTATTTTATATCACTCAAATATCCAATTAATGGTGGCCAATATTGAGTGATATCGTGAGCCTACCCCACCAATCTGAATTTACATGATCAATTGATGTTAATTTATTGATGTTAACTTATCATGAAAGCATGCAGTTACTTCCTGTATGACTGATGATAAAGCTAATTGTGCGCAATTGTTTTGCACGGAATAATCAAACATTTGTAGTTCAGACTATCCTCTTGAAGAGGTGATGATATTACAACCAAATAGTTCAAATGAATTTAACAAGCCCTTGAAAACGACACGCAGTTGTCAATGGTTTTTAGCGTAGCTGGGAGTTTCCTTACCCCCAGCAGGCAAATCGAACGCTCTGCACCGTATTGTGACATTTTTTTATTGATAACGACCTATATAATATATGAATGCCCATGGCTTTAAGAAGTGTCCCCTTCTACCTCTTCTACTCTGTGGTCGCAGCCAAGCAAAGGAGCACAAGTTGCATTGTAGCAGCTCCCTCACTACACACGTTACGAAAATGGCTAGCATGTCAGAAAAACTATCGGGACCTAAGATGCAGATCGGGAGAGAGCAAAAACCATATTGCACATCTTTCATCCACTCACATTATGTGACCTACGACATCTTGGTCAGAGCCTACGACTATACAATTCACCAATGATCCCAGGAGTTGCTTGTGGATCCCAAATTGTTTCAAAATCGCAGTTTAAAATGGTGTAATGTGTGGGCAGCTTATGTTGATTCGGCTGGCATACATTTGGAAAGGCTGATTGCTTTGAATACCAGGGTCATTTTCTTTGTGGAAACTTGAATTTCTTATCTCTGCATTGAGATGATATTACTCTGCTTGAAGTGTGTAAGTGCAGGGCAGAAAATTACAAATGTCATCCTACTCCTGTATCCAAACCATGATCTTAATGGATATTGCAACCTTCCCAGAATGCTCTCTGGTAGGCCAGCCCATGTCAAACAGAAGCCGGCTCCGTTCCCATGCAGCCCCTCTCTGACAAGACCCTGGTGAATCAGCTGATTGTCTGCCGCCGTGCCGCCCGTAAAACATTTACCATGTCAACATGGGGAAATAGACCACAGCCTGAATGGATGCCATCATCCCAGAGTCTCTTTGGCACAGCTTCCCTTTCAGCTACTACTGTATTTTTCTGTGCAATGGGATGGGAGGTTGATGAACTAGGGCAAGCTTTGATATCAACAGCAGTAACCTAGTGGCTACCCTCCCAAACATGAACCCTAACTCACCATATCAGTAATCTCTTTCTCTGTAGAAAGGTGAGAATTGTATCTGTCACAGTTGGGACTCAACTACCTTCACCGGTTTTCCCATCCTCCAGCCTATTGGATTTGCAGATGGCACTCATTGTAAGAGCGAGGTAGTATCATTTATTAAAAGCCACTTTATGGGCTGTTTGGCTTTGTGCATAGGCCTACAAGCTCTCCATGTCATAGTGATGTCTGCTCTACTTTCTCAGATCATGTAATGCCATAACATCAACCCTCCACAACGTCTACACTACTGCCATACATTGGGTAGCTTTTTCGCACATCTTACCTCCTCTGCCTTGTCTCTGTTGAATGTACAATGTGCGAGTACACACACACGCACTCTACATCCTTCATCCTCCACCTTTCCATCAAAGCATTTCAATGCTTTTGTTGATGCATGAAAGTGGGATTTCATTCAATCTTCCTATCCTCCATAGATCCACTTTCACTCTCTCCCAACCCCCAGAAAGCACTCTCATGCTCCACCTGAGGATTGAAGACAGGATGCTTCTCTTCAGTGATGCAAACTGTCAGCCTCAGAATAATATCAACATGGACCTCTTTTAAAGTCAGCATGGGTGGGTGGTCCTGTGTGCCTGTCATAAGGTAGCAACCTAAGCATGTGTAGAAGTCTATGGATATCCATTCAGATGCAGAATTGTTGTTCCTCTTGTTCAATGTGTAAGAATGTATGATGTGTGTTTAATGTGTGGGGTAAACATGGGTGGTAGTTGTCTTTGAATGAGGAAGCTCATGAAAATAGAGCCTATATGAATCTGGAGGGCTACACGCTAAACGTCCATAGTTACATCAAAGTCATTTCAGTCTATTATATATACGATCTCACTTGTATTAATTTCAACCTCAGCAGGTCCATTTCAACCCCAGCAATAGTAGTGAATGATGAAAAGATGGACATTAAAAGGCGCATAGGCTAACATGGCAGCTTGAGAACTTCTTCAAAGATCATTGGTTGAAAGAAGTCTCAGGTATGCCTTATTGAATATCAGTAGACATTTCTAGAAATAAATG
Source organism: Salvelinus fontinalis (assembly GCF_029448725.1). NCBI lineage: Eukaryota > Metazoa > Chordata > Actinopteri > Salmoniformes > Salmonidae > Salvelinus > Salvelinus fontinalis. Next base: position 34,948,902 of record NC_074687.1, on the reverse strand, counting down.
ATGCACTGTACAGGGGGTTGTGTATCTGACAAGATAACTGCGTAAACTGGCTATAGATTACCAGGACCTACAACCTGCCACCCTATTATCAGTACTGAACATGATGTCTTTTTGTCCTAGAAAATCTAGTCATTAATATTCTCATCTTTTCCTCCTACATCTATTCATAAATTATAGCTTGTTGTAAACCTAGTGTTACTGGTTCTAGATGGTGGATAACCTGTTGTGCTGGTACTGGTTCTAGATGGTGGAAAACCTGGTGTGTTTTATTAGTTATGGAGGAAGTACAGTAGTTACCAGAGCTACAAAAATGGTACTTGTAGCAGTGGTACCACAAAGTACTACTTACTGTAAGTACTTTTTTGGAGTATTTGTACTTTGCTATTTATAGTTTTGACAACTTTTAGTTCACTACATTCCTTAAGTAATGTACGTTTTACTCCATACATTTCCCTGACACCCAAAAGCACTCGTTACATTTGAATGCTTCGCAGGACAGAAAAATGGTCAAATTCACATACTTTTCAAGAGTCCATCCTGGTCATCCCTACTGCCTCTGATCTGGCTGACTCACTAAACACACATGCTTCATTTGTAAAGGATGTCTGAGTGTTGGAGTGTGCCCCTTGATATACGTAAAAAAAAAAAGAAAATCTCTAATTTGAAATTATTTATTATTTTACTTTTACTTTTGATAGTTAAGTATATTTGAGCAATTAGGCCTACATTTACTTCCAATTCTTAAGTATATATAAAACCAAATACTTTTTTACTTTTACTCAAGTAGTATTTTACTGTATGACTTTCACTTTTACTTGAGTCATTTTCATTAAGGTATCTTTACTTTTCCTCGTGACAATTAGGTAGTTTTTCCAGCACTGGCCATTGGTTTGTACCATGGCACACCGTTCAATGTGACCTAGTTCCATTCATTTAATTCATGAATGTTTAATATCTTGTCTTTGCATCACAACGATACCATGTTTAGACATGATGAGCTGCAACATAGCATGAAATTTGCACAAGTCAATGTAGTAACTGGAGTGTAGACTAAAACGATTTAACCACACCTTGTGCTGTACTCTAAAGACTTGGGCTGACCGAAACTAACAAAAAAACATGTCCAAGCACAGTCCAAATATTTGGGGTAAGGCTCACTCCCACACAAAGAAAAACCTTAACTAAATGCTTGGTGAAATGAATAAATCACGTAAGAAAATGCTAGTTTTTATTACTCTCATTGGAAATTGTAGGATTTACTCCAAAAGCACTCAATGATTGCAGGTTCTTGAAATGAAACTTTAATGAATCTTTAAGAGGTCTTATCAAAAGCAGGAGGAGCGGAGGTAACTAAAAGGAGATGGATTATTACTGACAGCACATCTGCTGGGTCTCCTCTAAGAATCCAGGTTGGAAAAAAAACTCTTCCTCCCACACCTGGGAGTATGTGTGTGTGCGCTCGTTGGTACGTCCGTGCGTGTGTGCGAGAGAGAGGGGGTGGTGCAATGTTTCTGCAGTGACTGGCACACCGAGGAATAGTAATTAACAGTCATACCTGTGGGGAGTGTGAGTGTTAGCATGAGGGTGTGTTTTTGCTGCTTTGACTGGTGTTACGTGGCACGGTGGTTGACTTAGGAGTGTGTATGCATGCGTGTGTGTTCTGCTGTAGCTGTGAAAATACAGATGGTATTAAACCATCCATATATTTCAGTTGTGAACTAGACCCGACCCTAACATCTGATCCTGGCTAGTGTAAATTGTGTGAGAAGATAGCGAGAATTTGATGCAGGGGTTTTGTGTCAGAGTCTGCCATCTAGTGGACAAATATTCAAATGTATTTGGGGTTCTGTTCTTTGAACATTAAAGTTTCAGTGAAGTGATGAAGTGCTAAAACATTACTGCCTTCATAAATGTATGAAGTTATAACCACCCAACCTAATGTCACATTGCTGATCTCCACCATAAACCTGAAGCAAAATGTACTAAAACCCTTACAATTTCACCCTGATAAGGCAGTGATAATGAGTTGTGAACTAAAACATTTTCGGTCCTTCACAAAAGCCTTTAAATCTTGTTATGTAGAGAAAAAACATTCCAATATACTCCCACGATAATGAGCCATCTTCTAGGTAACCTGTTCCTCCCCGTGCCTCTCTGTGGGGGATTGTGTGTCCATTAGCAGGCTTGAAGCATCATGCCAGGCGTGCAGGCTGGAGCTCAGAGAACCATTCCATTTGGCAGGGTCAGCAGAGGGGAGGCCCAGAGAGATGAGATATTAACCAGTGCCCATTACCACGGTGAGAGTAGAGGCTGCATAGGTTGAGGGAGACTAGGGCTGTCTGATTTCGTTATTAAGAGCTCCTCGTGACTTCAGGAGGAGAGGAATGTGCGTGTGTATGTGTGTGTTTGTTTAGAAGTCCTCACAAGCATAGTAAAACAAGGAAAGTTCAGACAAGTGTGGACATTTTGCCAGCCCCCACGAGGAAGAATACTATTTTCGGCTTAGGGGTTAGGTTCAGGGTTATAGTTAGGGTTAAATTAAGGTTAGGGTTAGGGTTAGAATTAGGGTTGGGGGAAATATAATTGTGGATGGGAATCAATTATTTGGTTCCCACAAGGATAGCGGTACAAAGTGTGTGAGCATGAGATTATTTACACATTTGTGGCCTGCTGGAGGTCATTTTGCAGGGCTTTGGCAGTGCTCCTCCTTGCACAAAGGCGGAGGTAGCGGTCCTGCTGCTGGGTTGTTGCCCTCCTACGGCCTCCTCCACGTCTCCTGATGTACTGGCCTGTCTCCTGGTAGCGCCTCCATGCTCTGGACACTACGCTGACAGACACAGCAAACCTTCTTGCCACAGCTCGCATTGATGTGCCATCCTGGATGAGCTGCACTACCTGAGCCACTTGTGTGGGTTGTAGACTCCGTCTCATGCTACCACTAGAGTGAAAGCACCGCCAGCATTCAAAAGTGACCAAAACATCAGCCAGGAAGCATAGGAACTGAGAAGTGGTCTGTGGTCACCACCTGCAGAACCACTCCTTTATTGGGGGTGTCTTGCTAATTGCCTATATTTTCCACATTTTGTCTATTCCATTTGCACAACAGCATGTGAAATGTATTGTCAATCAGTGTTGCTTCCTAAGTGGACAGTTTGATTTCACAGAAGTGTGATTGACTTGGAGTTACATTGTGTTGTTTAAGTGTTCCCTTTATTTTTTTGAGCAGTGTATTTAGGATATTAGGCATATTACTAGAACCAGTTCAATTGTTTTTACGTTATAATAATGTTATGCACATAAAGTGACATCGACATAGTCATTGGTAGCCAATACCTACAATAAGGTGCTCATTCGCAATATTAAAACACCTACTTATGTATTAACTAATAGCATTCTAATTGATCAATAGCTTGCACAGCTGCATAGGCGTATGCTTTAATCCACATTGGTGAATCGAATCAAATTAGAAATACGCAAAGGGGTAGGCTATTTATTACGCATATACATTTCGTTTTATATGGATTTCGATATGCATGTCGATAAGCACGACCATAGCAACGTGCATGTGGCCATGGCAACGTGCATGTGGCCACAATATTAAAAAGAAATGTGCACTTTGTTTGGCATGGCACGAATGGGTGGAGCGTATGTTATGGTAGGCAGGCTACTGCGCTGTTTTGCTTTCTGCTCCCTCGTCAGTGTGTATGCTGCGGCCGCAGTGGTAGTAGTCCGACCGCATGTGCCGTCACGTAGCCTACCATAGAGCTCATAACATCAACCCAAATTCATAGCTGCAATAATTGTCATTTTGTTTATGGACGCAGTGTAGCCATTTCTCGCGATAATTTGGACTCATCCACGAATCGCAGGTGATTTTTTTTTTTCTTCATTCCCGGAACGGAGGGTCGTTTTTTGGACAGCCAACGTGCCTGTAGAGGAGACGTGGGGACGGGCACAAGTGCGCCGTGCTCACGGAGGAAACAGTAGAGAGAGACAGCAAGCAGTGTGTTTGTTGTAACCCACCAGGATCGTCCTTTAGCTGTGTGGGGAGTTCGACAGTTGCAAAATGAAATGAATCTTAACTGGAGTGTGGAGAAGAATTCTAATGAACCACGCGCTGCGTCCTACAGAGGAGGACACTGTTCCCCAATGCTTCTGAGGGGGAAACGAGGATGAACCATCCAAAGCGCACGTCGGGCCTGTAAACACATTGACTTTACGTTTGTTGATAGGCTATCATTGTTGTGGATTCATCGAGGAGCCTATTGAACATTTAAACGCTGTTTTAGGTCATCACATAGGTTCTGTAGAGAAGCTAGACGTTCTTTTCACCTGCTATTGAAAACGGGCAACAGTTTCTCCAACATATCTGCTTTCCAAATCCCTTCACATTGTGATGCTGGGGTTGGATTCGGCTGGCAAAACGACTGTTCTTTATCGTCTGAAATTCAACGAATTCGTAAACACCGTGCCAACAATTGGATTCAACACTGAGAAAATCAAACTCAGTAATGGTACGGCAAAGGGGATCAGCTGTCACTTCTGGGACGTCGGAGGCCAGGAGAAGCTCCGACCCCTATGGAAATCCTACAGCCGGTGCACGGAAGGCATCATCTATGTGGTGGACTCCGTAGACGTCGATCGGTTGGAGGAGGCTAAAACGGAACTGCATAAAGTTACCAAATTCGCGGAGAACCAGGGGACACCGCTGCTAATGATAGCCAACAAGCAGGACCTGCCCAAATCTCTTCCAGTCGCGGACATTGAAAAACAGCTGGCTCTCCACGAGCTCACCCCATCCACCACATACCACGTCCAACCTTGCTGCGCCATAATTGGCGAGGGACTCCACGAGGGTATGGACAAATTATATGAGATGATATTAAAGCGGAGAAAGTCTTTAAAGCGAAAGAAGAAACGATAACAACCGCCTATGGGTCGTAGCCTATGGATCATGCATTAACCTAAACCTACGCAACATTACTGTATCTAAATGCTGTTTGGGTATGCCAATGTTTCCCTAAAATGACATTTACTTTGCGGTGATTGTTGTATTTCCTTTCATTGGGTTGTAAAAGTTGCTGACGCTGTGAATCCTATAGCTGAATGATGCTTTTGCACGCAAGAGGGTGATCCTATTGGTGCAAGATATTTACTAAGGTTAACCTAAACAAACTTGATATTACTTTTATCATAGGAACAAAAGCATTGATAAATGAATGCGGGCTGGCCCGTCATTTGCTGCTTTACCATGGACTATAAATCTGTAGCTCAACATGTTATTTTGAAGAAGCATCCCATACAGTATAGACCTATACTGGTATGGACTATGGACATTCTGACGGAATGCTTCTTTGGACAGCAAGTTTTACTTTGCACGTTAAGGGGATGTGGGTCACAATGAAATGGACCCTGTTCATTCAGAGAGAAGAAAAAAACTGAAACCAAGATATCTGTATTATGAAAGTCACACCTCAGTCCCTGTATGGGTTTATTAATGCAGAAGTTAACAAGGCTTTGGAGCGTTGAAGTTTACTATGCTGGTGGACTGAGGATAACATTGTCTGCAACGTGGTCCACTACTTTGCACTTTTAATTTCCTAACAAAATAGTAGAATACTACACTGTATAGCAAAAAAACGGGCTGTGTATGTACCAAAAAGCCAAAATTTAATTATTTTTGGATTATTAAAATATATACAAAATGCATTGTGACTGATTACTTTTATTTCCATGATGTGATATAGGAATGTCAATGTAATCTCCAGTAAGAGGATGATGTCAACAGCTGGCCAAGATGACGGTGGTCAACAGGAGATGTATTTTAAACCTGGTGAACTATTGACCTGAACACATGGACTGGTTTGTCTCTACATCTCCCCTGAGAGACCCTCACATTTCAAAGGTGTGTATCAGGGAGGGAAGAGGAAGGCAGGAGGGTTGGTCACAGTCTATCAATGAACTAATGGGAATCTTTTCAATGTTGTCACTTGATCTCCCAAAATGTCTCTATTTAACACATGCTCATACCCATCGTGGTTTGTGAGTTGGTGTTAGAATGTAGAGGTTTTGGATAGGCCTACCCGTTGGTGTTGGATGAGTCTCAACATTCTTTTGTATTCACAGTCCAACATCAAGCAAAGTAAGGGTTCATGTGTGTGTCATTTTTAGAGCTGCAATGCGTTGTCATATATATTCGTGCACAGACCTTGTTAGGAGAGGTCATTCAATTCCCTGTTGGGTAGCAGTAACTATCTTTGTGTGTACCAGAGTTTTGAAACGTGAGTTTCCTAGCATGCTGTATCACTCTCACTCACTCAATCACTCTCAGCTATGGCACGCACATACGCACACAGCAGTCTTTCTCCATCTTTGGCACTCATACGCGTGCATGTGCTCTCTCTAAAACACATGCACGCACGCACACACACACACACACCTCCTCATCCCCTCTCCCTGTTAGTAATTAGGATATCCATTGGAGTGTGAAAGAAGAAAAGAGATTCTTTGGGATGGGTTTTGACTAGATGTGATACAGCTATAGTCAAATTTGACATTGTGTTGCAGGTTAGGAGAACGTACACAACAGCGTTGGATAATTAACATAGCAGGTTAGGTTAATTAGGTTAAGGTTAGGAAAAGGGTTAGATAAAATAGATAAAATGCAAAAACGTTTGACTTTAATTGGACAAAAGCTGTATCCCTACTAGCCATGGCCCTAGGTAGGTGAACATTCCCCCTGAGTCAGAAAGGTAACAGTACCTGTACTTTGTGTGTGTGACCCAGCCAGCCATACCCTGGTAGTGTATTTGCTCTATAGGTCAGGTCACAGGAGTGGATGGTTACCTGATATTGGCAAAACAGTTTGATCAGTCAGTCTGTGTGTAACTATGTTCCTACTATACAATCATTATTGCCATGTGTGTATGTATGTATGTATGTATGTATGTATGTATGTATGTATGTATGTATGTATGTATGTATTGACCATGGCACTGCCATATTCTGACCATTAACACTATGAAAATAGTTTTCTTAGTCATGACTCATGAGGATGGGGATAGTAACCAGCGGTTCTTACTACAGTATATTCCCTCACTCAAAGGCCGTGTGGTGTTTTTCCATAAGTTGACCCGACTTGCGTGAAGTACAGAGGGAGAGAGTGTGTGCATGTCCTTTTGATGTTATTTAGTCTTCACTGTAGATACAGCACATGTTTGCCTGTTGGGTAAACGGGCTCTGACAGATGACTCAATAGTAACTGGTGTATTCCCAGAAAGAGAGAGACCACACTGAGCAAAGGAAGCCATTGTGAAAGCACAGCTAGAGGCGGTTTCTTAGGACATCCAAGTTCTATGGTAACAACAGCAATGGGCAAACCCTCAGTGGTTTTAGAGATCTGCGAGGGGTGCATATGATGTATGCAGGCACACGTGGTGTGTGTGTGTGTGTGTGTAGAGAAATACAGGAAATGTACTAAAAAAACAAATCTCTGCCGTCAAGAAGGGGTCCACCAAATCTTGTTTAGGACCCCCAAAAAGCTAGGGCCGGCCCTGGTTAAGTACACACTATTGGTATGGACACTGGTAAGGGAAAATGGTAAGGGACTCAGGTAACAGGTAATGAATGTAGACAAAGACAATGAATAGATTGAATGCACACACACGCACTCACACACACACCACCATGCACAACCACACGGCCTCCTCAATTAAAATACTAATGTGCTGGTGCAGGCAGAACAGCCAGCGAAACTGACAGAGGCTGAGAACACTTTGGGTGAAATTAGCATTTGGAGCAAACAGGCACAGCAAAGGGGGATGGGGAGGGGTGAGGTGGCCGGGATACAGCCAGCTGGGTGTTTAAGCAAACATCATCTGTCAAGGCCCAGCGACCACTAGTCTTCTCACCAGTTAATTTGTCCATGACCTTTTCAGGTCTGACAGATAGCTGCTGAGTCACACGGTACAAATGGTCATGCAGGCAGCACCATCTTTCTCTCTCTCTCTGTTTCTCCACCCCTTTCTTCCCCCTATCTCTCTCTCTATCTCTCTCTCTCTGTTTCTCCACCCCTTTCTTCCCCCCATCTCTCTCTCTATCTCTCTCTCTCTGTTTCTCCACCCCTTTCTTTCCCCCCCATCTCTCTCTCTGTTTCTCCACCCCTTTCTTCCCCCCCATCTCTCTCTCTCTCTCTCTCTGTTTCTCCAGCCCTTTCTTCCCCCATCTCCCTCTCTCTCTCTGTTTCTCCACCCCTTTCTTCCCCCCATCTCTCTCTCTCTCTCTCCACCATCTCTTCCCCCCCTCCCCATCTCTCTCTTTCTCTTTCTCCACCATCTCTCCTCCCTCCCCATCTCTCTCTCTCTCTCTGTTTCTCCAGCCCTTTCTTTCCCCATCTCTCTCTCTCTCTCTGTTTCTCCAGCCCTTTCTTCCCCCCCATCTCTCTCTCTCTCTCTCTCTCTCTCTCCACCATCTCTTCCCCCCTCCCCATCTCTCTCTTTCTCTCTCTTTCTCCACCATCTCTTTCCTCCCTCCCCATCTCTCTCTCTCTCTCTCTCAATTTCAATTTAAGGGGCGTTATTAGCATGGGAAACATATGTGTACATTGCCAAAGCAAGTGAAATAGATAATAAACAAAAGTGAAATAAATATTTAAAAAATGTACAGTGAACTCACAAAAGTTCCAAAAGAATAAAGACATTTCAAATGTCATATTATGTCTATGTACAGTGTTGTAATAATATGCAAATAGTTCAAGTACAAAAGGGAAAATAAATAAACATAAATATAGGTTGAATTTACAATGGTGTTTGTTCTTCACTGGTTGCCCTTTTCTTGTGGCAACAGGTCACACATCTTACTGCTGTGATTGCACACTCTGGTATTTCACCCAATAGATATGGGAGTTTATCAAAATTGGATTTGTTTTTGATTTCTTTGTGGGTCTGTGTAATCTGAGGGAAATATGTGTCTCTAATATGGTCATACATTTGGCAGGAGGTTAAGAAGTGCAGCTCAGTTTCCACCTCATTTTGTGGGCAGTGAGCACATAGCCTGTCTTCTTTTGAGAGCCAGGTCTGCCTTCGGTGGCCTTTCTCAATAGCAAGGCTATGCTCACTGAGTCTATACATAGTCAAAGATTTCCTTCATTTTGGGTTAGTCGCAGTGGTCAGGCATTCTGCCACTGTGTACTCTCTGTTTAGGGCCAAATAGCATTCTAGTTTGCTTGTTTTTTTTGTTCATTATTTCCAATGTGTCAAGTAATTTTGTTTTCTCATGATTTGGTTGAGTTTAATTGTGTTGCTGTCCTGGGGCTCTGTGGGGTCTGTTTGTGTTTGTGAACAGAACCCCAGGACCACCTTGCTTAGGGGGCTCTTCTCCTGGTTAATTTCTCTGTAGGTGATGGCTTTGTTATGGAAGGTTTGTGAATCACTTCCTTTTAGGTGGTTGTAGAATTTAACGGCTCCTTTCTGGGTTTTGAAAATTAGCGGGTATTGACCTAATTCTGCTTTGCATGCATTATTTGGTGTTTTATATTGTACACTGGGGGATATTTTTGTAGAATTCTGCGTGCGGAGTCTCAATTTGGTATTTGTCCCATTTTGTGAATTCTTGGTTGTTGAGCGGACCCCAGACCTCACAACCATAAAGGGCAATGGGTTCAATGACTGATTCAAGTATTTTAGCCAGTTCCTAATTGTTATGTTGAATTTGATGTTCCTTTTGATGGCATAGAAGGCCCTTCTTGCCTTGTCTCTCAGATCGTTCACAGCTTTATGGAAGTTACCTGTGGTGCTGACATTTAGGCTGAGGTATGTATAGTTTTTTGTGTGCTCTAGGGCAACGGTGTCTAGATGGAATCTGTGCAGAAGATCTAGGTGCTGCTGTAGGCCCTCCTTGGTTGGGGACAGACGCACCAGATCATCATCATCTCTCGGTCTCGCTCTCCTCACAACATGGCTGACTGCAGTGAAGGCTGCTGAGGGGAGGACGACTCATAATAATGTCTGGAACGGAGTATAATGGCTGGAATGGAGTGAATTGAATGGTATCAAACCAGCAGCCTCCACTGGCTTACAGCCTGCACACTCCCAGACATGGCCAAGGGCATCTAGTCTAGTCTGTCAAGGCTGGAGGTACAAGTCACGCCGAGCCACAGGGGGAGGATGAAGTGTTTACAGAGCCCTGACTGCAAGTCTTGGGTAAACTCTATGGCACCCCCACTCTACTGTTTAATCCTCTCGATTGGCATCAGGATTAGTGGGAAATGCTGTGTGTGTGGTATACGTGTGTGTGGGGGGGGGAGAAACATACATGCCAAATATAGACCATATTGTGTTCTTACAGATTATAGAAAAGAGCAGAAGCACTGAATTACATGTTTAGACCCCAGTCCTACCTACCTACCTACCTACCTACCTACCTACCTACCTACCTACCTACCTACCTACCTACCTACCTACAGTGCCTTGGAAAATATTCAGACCCTTTGATTCCCTTTCCACCGTTTGTAAGGTTACAGCCTTATTTTAAAATGGATTCACTTGTTTTTTCCACTCATCAATCTGCACAGCATACACAGTACTTTGTTGAAGCACTTTTGGCAGTGATTACAACATCTAGTCTTCTTGGGTATGATGCTACAAGCTTGGCACACCTGTATTTGGAGAGTTTCTCCCATTCACCTCTGCAGATCCTCTCAAGCTCTGTCAAGATGGATGGGGAGCGTTGCTGCACACCTAATTTCAGGTCTCTCCAGAGACGTTAGATTGGTTTCAAGTCCGGGCTCTAGCTGGGCCACCCACGGACATTCAGAGACTTGTCCTGAAGCAACTCCTGTTGTAAGGTGAATCTTCACCCCAGTCTGAGGTCCTAAGCGCTCTGGAGCAGGTTTTTATGAAGGATCTCTCTGTTCTTTGCTCCGTTCATCTTTGCCTCAATCCTGACTAGTCTCCCAGTCCTTGCCGCTGAAAAACATCTCAACAGCATGATGCTGCCACCACCATGCTTCACCGTAGGGATGGTGCAAGGTTTCCTCCAGCCGTGACGCTTGGCATTCAGGCCAACGAGTTCAATCTTGGTTCATCAGACCAGAGAATCTTGTTTCTCATGGCCTGAGAGTCTTTAGTTGCCTGTTGGCAAACTCCAAACAGGCTGTCATGTGCCTTCTACTGAGGAGTGGCTTCCGTCTGGCCACTTTACCATAAAGGCCTGATTGGTGGAGTGCTGCAGAGATCGTTGTCCTTCTGGAAGGTTCTCCTATCCCCATAGAGGAACTCTAGAGCTCTGTCAGAGTGAACATTGGGTTCTTGGTCACCTCCCTGACCAAGGTCCTTCTCCCCCGATTGTTTGGCCGGGCGGCCAGGTCTAGGAAGAGTCTCGTTGGTTCCAAACTTCTTCCATTTAAGAATGATGGAGGCCACTGTGTTCTTAGGGACCTTCAATGCGGCAGACATTTTTTGGTACCATTCCCCAGATCTGTGCCTCGACACAATCTTGTCTCAGAGCTCTACGGACAATTCCTTTAACCTCATGGCTTGGTTTTTTCTCTGACAGGCACGGACAACTGTGGGACCTTATATAGACAGGTGTGTGCCTTTCCAAATCATGTCCAATCAATTGAATTTACCACAGGTGGACTCCAATCAAGTTGTAGAAACATCTCAAGAATGATCAATGGAAACAGGATGCACCGGAGTTCAATTTCGAGTCTGAATACTTATGTAAATAAGATATTTCTGGTTTTATTTATCTTTATAGATTTGCAAAAATTTATAAAACCCTGTTTTTGATTTGTCATTATGGGGCATTGTGTGTAGATTGCTGAGGAAATTGTTTAATTTAATCCATTTTAGAATAAGGCTGTAACATAACGAAATGTGGAAAAAGTCAAGGGGTCTGAATACTTTCTGAAGGCACTGTACATACAGGTTATTGAAAATGTGTTATTTTGGTATTTCTCCAGTAGGTTTCCTAAAGGAGAAGCCTCTACTTCTGTGTCAAAAATAATAAAACAAAAACATATAAAATACTACAGTAATGTCCGCAAAAACACTACAGTGAATGCTATAGTATGTAAATATAGTAATACTACAGTATTTAGACCAATGTATAATATAGTACTTTTTTATATGGGCATGTATGTGTGCGTATGTGTGCATTCATATAAGACTACATCCATGTTTTTCACTCTCCTTCTACTTGGAGATCCCACTGCAGTGTTTTTAGTGAGGAGAGTGAATTATGTTTTCTGCTGGTGTACAGTTTAGTCTGTCAGAGAGTTGTGCACAAAGCTGTGCTCTGGAAATCATGCCTCTTTATATGGTCAGAGAAGAGGCTTCTGGGACATGTACTAACACAGGCAAGCATTACAGCCCATTCATCTTAGCACCTTGTGCTAACACTACGCTATGGACAAAAGCTAGCATTACAGCCCATTCATCTTAGCACCTTCTGCTATCGTGGTCTGGGGCGGTGTGTCACAGCATCAACTGTGTGCGTTACAGGGAAGACATCCTCCTCCCTCATGTGGTACCCTTCTTGCAGGCTCATCCTGACATGACCCTCCAGCATGACAATGCCACCAGCCATACTGCTCGTTCTGTGCGTGATGTGCTGTAAGACAGGAATGTCAGTGTTTTGCCATGGCCAGCGAAGAGCCCGAATCTCAATCCCATTGAGCACGTCTGGGACCTGTTGGATTGGAGGGTGAGGGCTAGGGACATTCCCCCCAGAAATGCCCGGGAACATGCAGGTACCTTGGTGGAGGAGTGGGGTAACATCTCACAGCAAGAACAATCAAATCTGGTGCAGTCCATGAGGAGGAGATGCACTGCAGTACTTAATGCAGCTGGTGGCCATACCAGATGCTGACAGTTACTTTTGATTTTGACCCCCTCCCCCCCATTTGTTCAGGGACACATTATAACATTTCTGTTAGTCACATGTCTGTGGAACTTGTTCAGTATATGTCTCAGTTGTTGAATCTTGTTATGTTCATACAAATATTTACACATGTTAAGTTTGCTGAAAATAAATGCAGTTGACAGTGAGAGGACGTTTCTTTTTTTGCTGAGTTTAGCTAGCTAATTTTGTCTAACTTCCTGAAGTGTTGTTGTTAACACCTGGTTAGAATAACAGCTAAACTAAACTCAAAATCGATCAGACTTGATTTACCAGTGATGAAATGATCGTAGCAGACCTTGTACTGACAGCTATGTGGGTTCAAGTTCTGATTGGCAAAAAGGTTTCTTCGCTTTTCTGATAGTTCTTGAGTCTCACCTCATTGGTATCACCAATGGTGTTTCATGATTGCAGGGAATCTGTAAACATATGTTTTCTAGTTGTCTTCACTGTCTTGTTAGAGCAGCCAAATACTTGGAAGACCACCTCATTATTTCTTCTGACAAAAACAGCCGAGTGGCTACCCCAAACTGCATGATGACTAGAGTGCCTAAAACTAGTTGATTCATCCCCACTGTCATTTTTCAGGAGGAGAGTTGTATGGGATTGAAGCTCGTCTGGAGGTTAGTTAACACAGTGTCCAAAGAAGGGCCAGAAGTATACAGAATGGTGTCATCTACGTAGAGGTGGATCAGATAATCACCAGCAGCAAGAGCGACATCATTGATATATACAGAGGAAAGAGTCGGTCCAAGAATTGACCCTGTGGCACCCCCATAGAGACTGCCAGAGGTCCGGACAACAGGCCCTCAGATTTGACACACTGAACTCTGTCTGAGAATTAGTTGGTGAACCAGGCGAGGCAGTCATTTGAGAAACCAAGGCTATTGAGTCTGCCGAGTTGAAAGCCTTGGCCAGGTCGCTGAAGACGGCTGCACAGTACTGTCTTTTATCGATGGCGGTTATGATAACGTTTAGGACCTTGAGTGCGGCTGAGGTGCACCCATGACCAGCTTGCATAGTGGAGAACGTACAGTGGGATTCAAAATGGTCGGTGATCTGTTGGTGAACTTGGCTTTCGAAGATTTTAGAAAGGCAGGGCAGGATGGATGGGGGGGGGGGGGGGGCTTGGGCAAGTTTCTGCGGGGGGTGCATAGCTGTTGGCCGGGGTAGCCAGGTGGAAAGCATGGCCAGCCGTAGAAAAATACTTTTTGAATTTATCGATTATCGTAGATTTATCGGTGGTGATAGTGTTTCCTAGCCTCAGTGCAGTGGGAAGCTGGGAGGAGGTGCTCTTATCCTCCGTGGACTTTACAGTGTCGCAAAACGTTTTGGAATTAGTGCTACAAGATGAAAATTTCTGTTAGGAAAACTAAGGCTAGCTTTTTCAAACTGACTGTGTGTGTATATTGGTTCCTGACTTCCCTGAAAAGTTGCACATCGCGGGGGCTGTTCCATGCTAATGCAGTATGCGGCAGGATGTTTTTATGCTGGTCAAGGGCAGTCAAGTCTGGAGAAACCAAGGGCTATATCGGTTCTTAGTTAATTTTTTTTTGAATGGGGCATGCTTATTTAAGATGGTGAGGAAAGCGCTTTTAAAGAGCAACCAGGCATCCTCTACTGACGGGATGAGGTCAATATCCTTCCAGGATACCTGTGCCAGGTTGATTAGAAAGGCCTGCTCGCTGAAGTGTTTTAGGGAGCGTTTGACAGTGATGAGGGGTGGTCGTTTGACTGCGGACCTATTATGGACGCAGGCAATGAGGCAGTGATTGCTGAGATCCTGGTTGAAGACAGCAGAGGTATATTTAGAGGGCAAGTTGGTCAGGATGATATCTATGAGGGTGCCCATTGTTATGGATTTAGGGTTGTACCTGGTAGGTTCCTTGTTAATTTGTGTGAGATTGAGGACATCTAGCTTAGATTGTAGGACGGCTGGGTTGTTAAGCATATCCCAGGTCACCTAAAAGTAGGAACTCTGAAGATAGTTGGGGGGCAATCAATTCACATATGGTGTCCAGGGCACAGCTGAGGGTTGAGGGGGTCTATAACAAGTGGCAACGGTGAGATACTTATTTCTGGAAAGGTGGATTTTTAAAAGTAGAAGCTCAACATTTTGGGGTACAGACCTGGATAGTATGACAGAACATCTCTGCAGTAGATTGCATCTCCGCCCCCTTTGGCACGTCCGACTGCTACGCCATCTTGGAGAGACAGAGGGAAGCGGACCCAAACACATAATTGGGCAATAGTAAAACACTGCGCCACGGATATGTCAGTAATCAGTTGCTTACCAATATCCTCGCCGATGTCTTCTATGCGTCTTGTTATGGTCAAGTCTGAGAGTTACAGTCCCTTAATTTGCTTTAAAATAGCTTCCTTGTTTGTGAAATCAGCATACAATATTTCGGCTGAGGCCTAAAAACATTCTTTGACAATCCCTTAACCATCTGAGACCCCCCAATGGATCAACAACCAAGTAAATGAACAAAAGAGAAAAAAGACAAAGGAAAACAGAAAACAACAATGCAAATAACAAAAGACATAAAGGACAACAAAAATCATAACAGCAAGGCCAACTGAATATGTTTGAGTGCATGTATGGCACTATTTAAGTGTGTGTCCGTGTATGTGTGCATTTGAATGAGAGTGTGTGTATATGCATGTGTACAAACACCTGCACAGCATCAGCCTCAGGCAAACTGGCATTAGCTGTAACAATGCTGCCCCTCAGTGTCATTCAAACATACTTTTTGTCATGTTTTATTTAGACTTCATTTTTCTTTGACCGTCATTTTTTACCCCGCCCAGCAACTCCACTCCCACTTGTCTCCAATTCCACATCCCAACCCTCAGCTTCCCTCAGCCCATCCCTCCTATCTCTGCTTGCCACCCTCTTCGGATTTCTACGCACCGTACACTATCGTTCAAAAGTTTGAGGCCACTTGTTTTTTTTAAAGAAAAGCAAATATTTTGTCCATTAAAATAACATCAAATTGATCAGAAATACAGTGTAGACATTGTTAATGTTGTAAATGACTATTGTAGCTGGAAACGTCAGATTTTTTTATGGAATATCTACATAGGTGTACAGAGGCCTATTATCAGCAACCATCACTCCTGTGTTCCAATGGCACGTTGTGTTAGCAAATCCAAGTTTATCATTTTAAAAGGCTAATTGATCATTAGAAAACCCTTTTGTATTTATGTTAGCACAGCTGAAAACTGTTGTGCTGATTAAAGAAGCAATACAACTGGCCTTCTTTAGACTAGTTGAGTATCTGGAGCATCAGCATTTGTGGGTTCAATTACAGGCTCAAAATGGCCAGACACAAAGCACTTTCTTCTGAAACTCATCAGTCTATTCCTGTTGTGAGAAATTGCCAAGAAACTGAAGAGCTGTCCTTTGAGTTGCCCTATTTTGTTGTTTCTGAGGTTGCTGTGTGGCGGATATGTTTTGTCAAAGTGGGCATGGTTTTGATTTTGGTGTGACTGGAAAGGTCGCTCAAAATTTGCTCATTTAAAACAATTGACTGCCTTCTGGCAAATAAGACCAAGTGAGCTAGTCCCATCATGGAGTACAAAAAAATACATGTCTGTCCATTTCTCTTGGAACTTTCTGTGTTCTTCTTGAACCGACCGTATCCTTCTCTTAGCCACCAGAGGCACGTTCGCTACGTTAGCTAGCTCATTTCCCTGCTTCCATCTTCCTGATTTTCCTGGTTCTCCGGTTGTTCATTCATAGCTCTTCCCCCTCATTTTCATTTTGTTTTTACCCCTTTTTCTCCCCAATTTCATGGTATCCAATTGGTAGTTACAGTCTTGTCTCATCGCTGCAACTCCCATACGGACTCGGGAGAGACAATGTTCGAGAGCCGTGCATTCTCCGAAACACAACCCAATCAAGCCACACTGCTTCTTGACACAATGCCCACTTAACCCGGAAGCCAGCCGCACCAGTTTGGATGCTGGATGCAGTCTATCACAGTGCCATCCGTTTTGTCACCAAAGCCCCATATACTACCCACCACTGCGACCTGTACGCTCTCGTTGGCTGGCCCTCGCTTCATACTCGTCGCCAAACCCACTGGCTCCAGGTCATCTACAAGACCCTGCTAGGTAAAGTCCCCCCTTATCTCAGCTCGCTGGTCACCATAGCAGCACCCACCTGTAGCACACGCTCCAGCAGGTATATCTCTCTGGTCACCCCCAAAGCCAATTCCTCCTTGGCCGCCTCTCCTTCCAGTTCTCTGCTGCCAATGACTGGAACGAACTACAAAAATCTCTGAAACTGGGAACACTTATTTCCCTCACTAGCTTTAAGCACCAGCTGTCAGAGCAGCTCACAGATTACTACACCTGTACATAGCCCATCTATAATTTAGCCCAAACAACTACCTCTTCCCCAACTGTATTTATTTATTTATTTTGCTCCTTTGCACCCCGTTATTTATATTTCTACTTTGCATTCTTCCACTGCAAATCTACCATTCCAGTGTTTTACTTGTGTTCTACCATTCCAGTGTTTTACTATATTGTATTTACTTCGCCACCATGGCCTTTCTTTGCCTTTACCTCCCTTATCTCAACTCATTTGCTCACATTGTATATAGACTTATTTTTCTACTGTATGTTTGTTTTACTCCATGTGTAACTCTGTGTTGTTGTATTCGTCAAACTGCTTTGCTTTATCTTGGCCAGGTCACAATTGTAAATGAGAACTTGTTTTCAACTTGCCTACCTGGTGAAATAAAAAATACAAATAAAATGGTGTCTATTGCTTTTATACATGTCTTACTACTCTAAAATCGTCTTAATTCTCGCTCAAACTCCTGTGGCTTGTTTTGTTTCTAAAAAAAAAAAATGCCATGTTTTGTTTCTAAATGTCTGCGCAAGAGTGAAGGTTTCATCGAGTTGTGAGATAGTACTTTTGCAAATATAACACACTGTGGCTAAAGAAAGGCACAACTCCCAATATAAGTGAACCCCAAATCAATGTAGTTCTCATCATATTTGCGCCTCTTCGATATGGCTAAGTTACATACGGACCGTTAGTGGAATTCCCACGAGAGCGTAACGATTAATGTGATTGGATGTTAATTATTTGACTAGGCTACCTGTATTTGACATTGTGTAGTTATTTCGCTGAACACTAGATGGTTTAATTTTATTTTTTACAGTGAAACGAGGCTACTCGTTGGAAGCACTAGATTACAACTTCCACAAGGACAGACCAGCCAGGCAGAACGCAGATGGAATCAAGATGTAAGTCCCCACTCTATTTGAAGTCGATAGGTTAGAGAAGGAAGTTTTGAACAACAGAACTTTTCAAGTCTGCCCCACCCACCTGTTCGCACTCACACGTTGGCCAAACACAGTGTCTTTTAAATTAATATTTCCTATCGCTTACTTCCTTGCCTCCTTTTCAAAACCTATTGGAGAAGAGGGTACGAGGAGAGTGACCCTGGACCTTCTTCTACCATACGATTGAGAATTAGGCAAGGATGTGGGATGCAAGAACGTTTTTGTCATTTCATATAAAAAGGAACTTTTAAGTGTATTTGCAATGTGATACACATTTATTTTCACACTTTCAAACACTACATTTATATTTTCCAACGGGACTATACATTTGGGTGAGTTTTTTTTCTCAATCGTATTTGTCACAAACACATGGTTATCAGATGTTAATGCGAGTGTAGCGAAGTGCTTGTGCTTCTAGTTCCGACAATGCAGTAATATCCAACGAGTAATCTAACCTAACAATTTCACAACTACTTTACACGTGTGTGTATAAAGGAATGAATAATATGTACACAAAAAATATATGAATGAGTGATGGTATAGAAGGGCATAGGCAAGATGCAGTAGATGGTATAGAGTACAGTATATACATATGAGATGAGTAATGTAGGGTATGTAACCATGTGAAAGTGGCATTGTTTAAAGTGGCTAGTGATACATTTATTACATACATTTTTTCCATTTTTAAAGTGGCTGGAGTTGAGTCAGTATGTTGGCAGCAGCCCCTCAATGTTAGTGATGGCTGTTTAACAGTCTGATGGCCTTGAGATAGAAGCTGTTTTTCAGTCTCTCGGTCCCTGCTTTGATGCACCTGTACTGACCTCGCCTTCTGGATGATAGCGGGGTGAACAGGCAGTGGCTCGTGTGGTTGTTGTCCTTGATGATCTTTTTGGCCTTCCTGTGACATCGGGTGGTGTAGGTGTCCTGGAGGGCAGGTAGTTTGCCCCCGGTGATGCGTTGTGCAGACCTCACTACCCTCTGGAGAGCCTTACTGTTATGGGCATAGTGATACAGCTTGACAGGATGCTCTCGATTGTGCATCTGCAAAAGTTTGTGTGTTTTTGGTGACAAGCCTAATTTCTTCAGCCTTCTGAGGTTGAAGAGGCGCTGCTGCGCCTTCTTCACCACGCTGTCTGTGTGGTTGGACCATTTCAGTTTGTCCATGATGTGTACGCCGAGGAACTTAACTTTCTACCCTCCACTACTGTCCCGTCGATGTGGATAGGGGGGTGCTCCCTCTGCTGTTTCCTGAAGTCCACGATCATCTCCTTTGTTTTGTTGATGTTGAGTGTGAGATTATTTTCCTGACACCACACTCCGAGGGCCCTCACCTCCTCCCTGAAGGCCGTCTCGTTGTTGTTGGTAATCAAGCCTACCACTGTAGTGTCGTATGCAAACTTGTGGATTGAGTTGGAGGCGTGCATGGCCACGCAGTCATGGGTGAACAGGGAGTACAGGAGAGGGGCTGAGAACGCACCCCTGTGGGGCCCCAGTGTTGAGGATCAGCAGGGTGGAGATGTTGTTTCCTACCCTCACCACCTGGGGGCGGCCCATCAGGAAGTCCAGGACCCAGTTGCACAGGGCGGGGTCGAGACCCAGGGTCTCGAGCTTGATGATGAGTTCGGAGGGTACTATGGTGTTAAATGCTGAGCTGTAGTCGATAAACAGCATTCTCACATAGGTATTCCTCTTGTCCAGATGGGTTAGGGCAGTGTGATTGCGATTGCCCCGTCTGTGGCCCTATTGGGGCGGTAAGCAAATTGGAGTGGGTCTAGGGTGTCAGGTAGGATGGAGGTGATATGGTCCTTGACTAATCTCTCAAAGCACTTCATGATGACGGAAGTGAGTGCTACGGGGCAGAAGTCATTTAGCTCAGTTACCTTAGCTTTCTTGGGAACAGGAACAATGGTGGCCCTCTTGAAGCATGTGGGGACAGCAGACTGGGATAAGGATTGATTGAATATGTCCGTAAAAACACCAGCCAGCTGGTCTGCGCATGCTCTGAGGACGCGGCTGGGGATATCGTCTGGGCCTGCAGCCTTGCGTTTGGTTGACACGTTTAAATGTTTTGCTCAGGTCGGCTGCTGTGAAGGAGAGCCCGCAGGTTTTGGTAGCGGGCCGTGTCAGTGGCACTGTTTTGTCCTCAAAGCGAGCAAAGAAGTTGTTTAGTCTGTCTGGGAGCAAGACATCCTGGTCCGCGATGGGGCTGGTTTTCTTTTTATAGTCCGTGATTGACTGTAGACCCTGCCACATACCTCTCGTGTCTGAGCCAATGAATTGCGACTCTACTTTGTCTCTATACTGATGCTTAGCTTGTTTGATTGCCTTGCGGAGGGAATAGCTACACTGTTTGTATTCGGTCATGTTTCCGGTTACCTTACCCTGATTAAAAGCAGTGGTTCGCGCTTTCAGTTTTGCGCGAATGCTGCCATCAATCCACGGTTTCTGGTTGGGGAATGTTTTAATAGACGCTGTGGGTACGACATCACCGATGCACTTGCTAATAAACCCGCTCACAGAATCAGAGTATTCATCAATGTTGTTTTTTGCCGCAATGCGGAACACATCCCAGTCCACGTGACCGAAGCAATCTTGAAGTGGAATCCGATTGGTTGGACCAGTGTTGAACAGACCTGAGCGCGGGAGCTTCCTGTTTTAGTTCCTGTCTATAGGCTGGAAGCAACAAAATGGTGTCGTGGTCAGCTTTTCCGAAAGGAGGGGGGTGGAGGGCCTTATATGAATCGCGGAAGTTAGAATAAAAATGGTCTAGAGTTTTGCCAGCCCTGGTTGCGTAATCAATATGCTGATAGAATTTAGGGAGCCTTGTTTCCAGATTTGCCTTGTTAAAATCCCCAGCTACAATAAATGCAGCCTCAGGATATGTGGTTTCCAGTTTACATAGTCAAATGAAGTTCGTTCAGGGCCATCAATGTGTCTGCTTGGGAGGGATATATGCGGCTGTGATTGTAATCGAAGAGATTTCTCTAGGTAGATAATGCGGTCGGCATTTGATTGTGAGGAATTCTAAGTCAGGTGAACAGAAGGACTTGAGTTCCTGTATGTTGTTATGATCACACCACGTCTCGTTAATCATAAGGCATACACCCCCACCCTTCTTCTTACCAGGAAGATGCTTGATTCTGTCGGCGCGATGCGTGAAGAAACCAGCTGGCTGTACCGACTTCGATAGCGTGTCTCGAGTGAGCCATGTTTCCTTGAAACAAAGAAAGTTACAGTCTCTGATGTCTCTCTGGAAGGCTACCCTTGCACAGATTTCCTCTACCTTGTTGTCAAGAGACTGGACATTGGCGAGTAGTATGCTCGGGAGCAGTGCGCGATGTGCCCGTCTATGGAGCCTGACCAGAAGACCGCTCCGTCTGCCCCTTCTATGGTGCCGTTGTTTTGGGTCGCTGGCTGGGATCCGATCCATTGTCCTGGGTGGTGGGGAAAACAGAGGATCCGCTTCGGGAAAGTCGTCTTCCTGGTCGTAATGTTGGTGAGTTGACGTTGTTCTTATATCCAATAGTTCCTCCCGACTGTATGTAATAAAACCTAAGATTACCTGGGGTAACAATGTAAGAAATAACACATAAAAAAAAAAATACTGCATAGTTTCCTAGGAACGCGAAGCGAGGCGGCCATCTCTGTCAGCGCCGGAAGTTGTTGCATGGAACTTCCTTCCATCTCATATTGCTCAAATAAACAGCAAACCTGGTTTCCAAAATGATTATGACCATGTCATGACGTGTTATGATCCTAGGTGTTAAGTAAAATGTTACCGTTCATTTTAAGACTAAACTGTTTGGAACAATTTACTCAGCAAGTACATCACATTTTCAGAGTGAAGGTATGGTCAATTTTACGATCAGCACCAACACAGTGAATGGGAAAATGGATTCAAAGAGAACTCCCTCTGCTGGTGACTTGCTGAATGTGAAATCCTAAAGGGGGGGCTGTAATTGGTTAATGACCTATAATATAAATGTATACAATGGGTAATTTCATTAAAAGTACCAGAGAGCCCACTCTGGAAATGTTACATTACAAACAATATGTCTAAAAATAAGCAAAATCAAAAGGGTAGTTTTGAGATACTCATATTTTTTATATTGAATAAATGAATGTGAACATTTGTATTTCAGAATCTAGACATACAGTACTCCATGTTTGAGGGAACACTATATGGAGTATAATGACACCAAGATGTGTCTGTATCATGTCTGTATCATGTACAGTTCACAGATCATAGGGTCTAGCAGGAGGCATGAACAGGTCTAAAAAAGGGCCTAAAATGGCCATTCCTCTGTAAATATCCTTCCTCCCAATGAAGTTCCTATGTGAGAACTACGAGAACAATCTAGAGTGGAATTGCCCTATCTTAACTTATCAGCAGATAGGAAAAATTACTTTAAGGATATCAAAGACTGAGCCAGACATACAGTTCATGTTTAAATTGTTCATAATTTTCTACAGTGATGGTTGCAACCACTTTCATATAACAAGCTGGTATGGGATAGAAGCCACACTGTTAAACAGGCTTCACTGGAAAACCAAGTTTCAGAAAAGAGAACAGCAGGTTTTTCTGGGAGGGAGGAAGGGAGGGAGGGAGAGAGAGAGCGAGAGAAAAAAAGAAAAAGAGAGAGAGAGAGAACCAGTGAAGAACAAACACCATTGTAAATTTGATCTATTTATTTCCCTTTTGTACTTGAACCATTTGCACATCGTTGCAACACTGTATATAGACATATGATATCTGAACTTTTGTGAGTGTAATGTTATTTTACTGTTTATTTCACTTTTGTTTATTATCCATTGCTTTGGCAATGTAAACATATGTTTTCCATGCCAATAAAGACCTTATATTGAAATTGAATTGAGAGAGAGAGATGGAGAGAGAAAGAGAGAGAGGAGGGAGTTTCAAGAGTGATTTGTTAAGTTACACTGCCACCCTCTGGTCACCACCGTACTTGTAGTCTTCATTTTGAAGATATACACAATAACCTCAATCTAATCTGAAGTAAAGCAATCCGTTTTTACACTCTGCCATAGCTAATGTGCTACAAAAATAGCACAACAACCGTAGCAGTAATGTATGTTAGTGAAGGATTGATTATAGGCAGGTAATTAAACATTTTTCGTTGCCATAAAAGAAAATGTTTGTTATTATACAGAACATTCTGGCTCCATCTCCTAGTCAGTAGGTAGACTGCAGTTTGAGATCATAAGTCCTCTATAAATCTTTCCAGATCCTGTCATATTCTTAAAAAATGTAATAAAAAAACCAAAGGATGCAAAATTAGTGTCAAAAAAGGAGAAATGACTGATCATCTGCAGGATATGTAATGAATTTCACCTTTAACCATCTATTGGATTAATTTACATCACTGTTTCTCAGTTCCAAGAGGTTTTCCCCTGAGCTCGTATAGTCGTTGCCCTAGTTTGGATAGCCTGTCACGGTACTCAAGCCTCTGGTAGTTGATCTCTGGCACCCCTCTGAACCCGAACAGTGCGCCCCACCAGGCAGCAGCGATCACGGCCGTGGAGTCGCTGTCCCCACCATGGAAGAAGCCATGATTGGCCAGCTCAACCCAGGAGTCACCTGCTTTCAGGAGGGCATCGTAAGCTATCATGGGAGCATCATGCCCACTGGCGCCACCCATACCATCGAAGCTCACCGTCCCATAGAAACGCTCCCTCTCCTTCACGCCGTAGGACTCTGGAAACTGAGGTTTGCTCTTTCCATCCAGAATGCCTCTCTTTTCTAAATAGGATTTCCACTGAATTCCAAAGTAGTCCCTGGAAAAATAAGTTACGTCAGAAGCAGATGAAACTTACACATCATTCTACTTTGTAAACCCAGACTTAGATGTAGTATTTAATTTGGCCTGTATTGTCGCAGCAAAATATTTCTGCAGCAACAGGATTTGATCGTTTAGTCCATGATGTTGCGTGATCGGTGATTAGGCTTTTTGCTGGTAAAATGAGGTTACATGAAAAATGGAATACTGATAATTTGACCGGGTGTTAGTGCAGTTTTGTGTGAATTTATGTAAACCCCAAGCTCATCTCCATTTCCTCCAGCGCAGGTAAATTCTCAGCAACAAAAAAATGTAGAAACTAAGATCCAATATCTGGGTTGGACAATGGTGTATTATTAACTGGAACATCAGTATGTCACATTTCTTTATAAACAACAACGTTCACTAATTAACATTGAGTTGTGACGTACAGTCAACCAAAGGAGGCTGTTGGGCAGA
>NC_074687.1:34751117-34923941 GCF_029448725.1 Salvelinus fontinalis | reverse complement strand
ATTTTGGGTTAGTCGCAGTGGTCAGGCATTCTGCCACTGTGTACTCTCTGTTTAGGGCCAAATAGCATTCTAGTTTGCTTGTTTTTTTTGTTCATTATTTCCAATGTGTCAAGTAATTTTGTTTTCTCATGATTTGGTTGAGTTTAATTGTGTTGCTGTCCTGGGGCTCTGTGGGGTCTGTTTGTGTTTGTGAACAGAACCCCAGGACCACCTTGCTTAGGGGGCTCTTCTCCTGGTTAATTTCTCTGTAGGTGATGGCTTTGTTATGGAAGGTTTGTGAATCACTTCCTTTTAGGTGGTTGTAGAATTTAACGGCTCCTTTCTGGATTTTGAAAATTAGCGGGTATTGACCTAATTCTGCTTTGCATGCATTATTTGGTGTTTTATATTGTACACTGGGGGATATTTTTGTAGAATTCTGCGTGCGGAGTCTCAATTTGGTATTTGTCCCATTTTGTGAATTCTTGGTTGTTGAGCGGACCCCAGACCTCACAACCATAAAGGGCAATGGGTTCAATGACTGATTCAAGTATTTTAGCCAGTTCCTAATTGTTATGTTGAATTTGATGTTCCTTTTGATGGCATAGAAGGCCCTTCTTGCCTTGTCTCTCAGATCGTTCACAGCTTTATGGAAGTTACCTGTGGTGCTGACATTTAGGCTGAGGTATGTATAGTTTTTTGTGTGCTCTAGGGCAACGGTGTCTAGATGGAATCTGTGCAGAAGATCTAGGTGCTGCTGTAGGCCCTCCTTGGTTGGGGACAGACGCACCAGATCATCATCATCTCTCGGTCTCGCTCTCCTCACAACATGGCTGACTGCAGTGAAGGCTGCTGAGGGGAGGACGACTCATAATAATGTCTGGAACGGAGTATAATGGCTGGAATGGAGTGAATTGAATGGTATCAAACCAGCAGCCTCCACTGGCTTACAGCCTGCACACTCCCAGACATGGCCAAGGGCATCTAGTCTAGTCTGTCAAGGCTGGAGGTACAAGTCACGCCGAGCCACAGGGGGAGGATGAAGTGTTTACAGAGCCCTGACTGCAAGTCTTGGGTAAACTCTATGGCACCCCCACTCTACTGTTTAATCCTCTCGATTGGCATCAGGATTAGTGGGAAATGCTGTGTGTGTGGTATACGTGTGTGTGTGGGGGGGGGGGGAACATACATGCCAAATATAGACCATATTGTGTTCTTACAGATTATAGAAAAGAGCAGAAGCACTGAATTACATGTTTAGACCCCAGTCCTACCTACCTACCTACCTACCTACCTACCTACCTACCTACCTACCTACCTACCTACCTACCTACCTACAGTGCCTTGGAAAATATTCAGACCCTTTGATTCCCTTTCCACCGTTTGTAAGGTTACAGCCTTATTTTAAAATGGATTCACTTGTTTTTTCCACTCATCAATCTGCACAGCATACACAGTACTTTGTTGAAGCACTTTTGGCAGTGATTACAACATCTAGTCTTCTTGGGTATGATGCTACAAGCTTGGCACACCTGTATTTGGAGAGTTTCTCCCATTCACCTCTGCAGATCCTCTCAAGCTCTGTCAAGATGGATGGGGAGCGTTGCTGCACACCTAATTTCAGGTCTCTCCAGAGACGTTAGATTGGTTTCAAGTCCGGGCTCTAGCTGGGCCACCCACGGACATTCAGAGACTTGTCCTGAAGCAACTCCTGTTGTAAGGTGAATCTTCACCCCAGTCTGAGGTCCTAAGCGCTCTGGAGCAGGTTTTTATGAAGGATCTCTCTGTTCTTTGCTCCGTTCATCTTTGCCTCAATCCTGACTAGTCTCCCAGTCCTTGCCGCTGAAAAACATCTCAACAGCATGATGCTGCCACCACCATGCTTCACCGTAGGGATGGTGCAAGGTTTCCTCCAGCCGTGACGCTTGGCATTCAGGCCAACGAGTTCAATCTTGGTTCATCAGACCAGAGAATCTTGTTTCTCATGGCCTGAGAGTCTTTAGTTGCCTGTTGGCAAACTCCAAACAGGCTGTCATGTGCCTTCTACTGAGGAGTGGCTTCCGTCTGGCCACTTTACCATAAAGGCCTGATTGGTGGAGTGCTGCAGAGATCGTTGTCCTTCTGGAAGGTTCTCCTATCCCCATAGAGGAACTCTAGAGCTCTGTCAGAGTGAACATTGGGTTCTTGGTCACCTCCCTGACCAAGGTCCTTCTCCCCCGATTGTTTGGCCGGGCGGCCAGGTCTAGGAAGAGTCTCGTTGGTTCCAAACTTCTTCCATTTAAGAATGATGGAGGCCACTGTGTTCTTGGGGACCTTCAATGCGGCAGACATTTTTTGGTACCATTCCCCAGATCTGTGCCTCGACACAATCTTGTCTCAGAGCTCTACGGACAATTCCTTTAACCTCATGGCTTGGTTTTTTCTCTGACAGGCACGGACAACTGTGGGACCTTATATAGACAGGTGTGTGCCTTTCCAAATCATGTCCAATCAATTGAATTTACCACAGGTGGACTCCAATCAAGTTGTAGAAACATCTCAAGAATGATCAATGGAAACAGGATGCACCGGAGTTCAATTTCGAGTCTGAATACTTATGTAAATAAGATATTTCTGGTTTTATTTATCTTTATAGATTTGCAAAAATTTATAAAACCCTGTTTTTGCTTTGTCATTATGGGGCATTGTGTGTAGATTGCTGAGGAAATTGTTTAATTTAATCCATTTTAGAATAAGGCTGTAACATAACGAAATGTGGAAAAAGTCAAGGGGTCTGAATACTTTCTGAAGGCACTGTACATACAGGTTATTGAAAATGTGTTATTTTGGTATTTCTCCAGTAGGTTTCCTAAAGGAGAAGCCTCTACTTCTGTGTCAAAAATAATAAAACAAAAACATATAAAATACTACAGTAATGTCCGCAAAAACACTACAGTGAATGCTATAGTATGTAAATATAGTAATACTACAGTATTTAGACCAATGTATAATATAGTACTTTTTTATATGGGCATGTATGTGTGCGTATGTGTGCATTCATATAAGACTACATCCATGTTTTTCACTCTCCTTCTACTTGGAGATCCCACTGCAGTGTTTTTAGTGAGGAGAGTGAATTATGTTTTCTGCTGGTGTACAGTTTAGTCTGTCAGAGAGTTGTGCACAAAGCTGTGCTCTGGAAATCATGCCTCTTTATATGGTCAGAGAAGAGGCTTCTGGGACATGTACTAACACAGGCAAGCATTACAGCCCATTCATCTTAGCACCTTGTGCTAACACTACGCTATGGACAAAAGCTAGCATTACAGCCCATTCATCTTAGCACCTTCTGCTATCGTGGTCTGGGGCGGTGTGTCACAGCATCAACTGTGTGCGTTACAGGGAAGACATCCTCCTCCCTCATGTGGTACCCTTCTTGCAGGCTCATCCTGACATGACCCTCCAGCATGACAATGCCACCAGCCATACTGCTCGTTCTGTGCGTGATGTGCTGTAAGACAGGAATGTCAGTGTTTTGCCATGGCCAGCGAAGAGCCCGAATCTCAATCCCATTGAGCACGTCTGGGACCTGTTGGATTGGAGGGTGAGGGCTAGGGACATTCCCCCCAGAAATGCCCGGGAACATGCAGGTACCTTGGTGGAGGAGTGGGGTAACATCTCACAGCAAGAACAATCAAATCTGGTGCAGTCCATGAGGAGGAGATGCACTGCAGTACTTAATGCAGCTGGTGGCCATACCAGATGCTGACAGTTACTTTTGATTTTGACCCCCTCCCCCCCATTTGTTCAGGGACACATTATAACATTTCTGTTAGTCACATGTCTGTGGAACTTGTTCAGTATATGTCTCAGTTGTTGAATCTTGTTATGTTCATACAAATATTTACACATGTTAAGTTTGCTGAAAATAAATGCAGTTGACAGTGAGAGGACGTTTCTTTTTTTGCTGAGTTTAGCTAGCTAATTTTGTCTAACTTCCTGAAGTGTTGTTGTTAACACCTGGTTAGAATAACAGCTAAACTAAACTCAAAATCGATCAGACTTGATTTACCAGTGATGAAATGATCGTAGCAGACCTTGTACTGACAGCTATGTGGGTTCAAGTTCTGATTGGCAAAAAGGTTTCTTCGCTTTTCTGATAGTTCTTGAGTCTCACCTCATTGGTATCACCAATGGTGTTTCATGATTGCAGGGAATCTGTAAACATATGTTTTCTAGTTGTCTTCACTGTCTTGTTAGAGCAGCCAAATACTTGGAAGACCACCTCATTATTTCTTCTGACAAAAACAGCCGAGTGGCTACCCCAAACTGCATGATGACTAGAGTGCCTAAAACTAGTTGATTCATCCCCACTGTCATTTTTCAGGAGGAGAGTTGTATGGGATTGAAGCTCGTCTGGAGGTTAGTTAACACAGTGTCCAAAGAAGGGCCAGAAGTATACAGAATGGTGTCATCTACGTAGAGGTGGATCAGATAATCACCAGCAGCAAGAGCGACATCATTGATATATACAGAGGAAAGAGTCGGTCCAAGAATTGACCCTGTGGCACCCCCATAGAGACTGCCAGAGGTCCGGACAACAGGCCCTCAGATTTGACACACTGAACTCTGTCTGAGAATTAGTTGGTGAACCAGGCGAGGCAGTCATTTGAGAAACCAAGGCTATTGAGTCTGCCGAGTTGAAAGCCTTGGCCAGGTCGCTGAAGACGGCTGCACAGTACTGTCTTTTATCGATGGCGGTTATGATAACGTTTAGGACCTTGAGTGCGGCTGAGGTGCACCCATGACCAGCTTGCATAGTGGAGAACGTACAGTGGGATTCAAAATGGTCGGTGATCTGTTGGTGAACTTGGCTTTCGAAGATTTTAGAAAGGCAGGGCAGGATGGATGGGGGGGGGGGGGGGCTTGGGCAAGTTTCTGCGGGGGGTGCATAGCTGTTGGCCGGGGTAGCCAGGTGGAAAGCATGGCCAGCCGTAGAAAAATACTTATTGAATTTATCGATTATCGTAGATTTATCAGTGGTGATAGTGTTTCCTAGCCTCAGTGCAGTGGGAAGCTGGGAGGAGGTGCTCTTATCCTCCGTGGACTTTACAGTGTCGCAAAACGTTTTGGAATTAGTGCTACAAGATGAAAATTTCTGTTAGGAAAACTAAGGCTAGCTTTTTCAAACTGACTGTGTGTGTATATTGGTTCCTGACTTCCCTGAAAAGTTGCACATCGCGGGGGCTGTTCCATGCTAATGCAGTATGCGGCAGGATGTTTTTGTGCTGGTCAAGGGCAGTCAAGTCTGGAGAAACCAAGGGCTAAATCGGTTCTTAGTTAATTTTTTTTTGAATGGGGCATGCTTATTTAAGATGGTGAGGAAAGCACTTTTAAAGAGCAACCAGGCATCCTCTACTGACGGGATGAGGTCAATATCCTTCCAGGATACCTGTGCCAGGTTGATTAGAAAGGCCTGCTCGCTGAAGTGTTTTAGGGAGCGTTTGACAGTGATGAGGGGTGGTCGTTTGACTGCGGACCTATTATGGACGCAGGCAATGAGGCAGTGATTGCTGAGATCCTGGTTGAAGACAGCAGAGGTATATTTAGAGGGCAAGTTGGTCAGGATGATATCTATGAGGGTGCCCATTGTTATGGATTTAGGGTTGTACCTGGTAGGTTCCTTGTTAATTTGTGTGAGATTGAGGACATCTAGCTTAGATTGTAGGACGGCTGGGTTGTTAAGCATATCCCAGGTCACCTAAAAGTAGGAACTCTGAAGATAGTTGGGGGGCAATCAATTCACATATGGTGTCCAGGGCACAGCTGAGGGTTGAGGGGGTCTATAACAAGTGGCAACGGTGAGATACTTATTTCTGGAAAGGTGGATTTTTAAAAGTAGAAGCTCAACATTTTGGGGTACAGACCTGGATAGTATGACAGAACATCTCTGCAGTAGATTGCATCTCCGCCCCCTTTGGCACGTCCGACTGCTACGCCATCTTGGAGAGACAGAGGGAAGCGGACCCAAACACATAATTGGGCAATAGTAAAACACTGCGCCACGGATATGTCAGTAATCAGTTGCTTACCAATATCCTCGCCGATGTCTTCTATGCGTCTTGTTATGGTCAAGTCTGAGAGTTACAGTCCCTTAATTTGCTTTAAAATAGCTTCCTTGTTTGTGAAATCAGCATACAATATTTCGGCTGAGGCCTAAAAACATTCTTTGACAATCCCTTAACCATCTGAGACCCCCCAATGGATCAACAACCAAGTAAATGAACAAAAGAGAAAAAAGACAAAGGAAAACAGAAAACAACAATGCAAATAACAAAAGACATAAAGGACAACAAAAATCATAACAGCAAGGCCAACTGAATATGTTTGAGTGCATGTATGGCACTATTTAAGTGTGTGTCCGTGTATGTGTGCATTTGAATGAGAGTGTGTGTATATGCATGTGTACAAACACCTGCACAGCATCAGCCTCAGGCAAACTGGCATTAGCTGTAACAATGCTGCCCCTCAGTGTCATTCAAACATACTTTTTGTCATGTTTTATTTAGACTTTATTTTTCTTTGACCGTCATTTTTTACCCCGCCCAGCAACTCCACTCCCACTTGTCTCCAATTCCACATCCCAACCCTCAGCTTCCCTCAGCCCATCCCTCCTATCTCTGCTTGCCACCCTCTTCGGATTTCTACGCACCGTACACTATCGTTCAAAAGTTTGAGGCCACTTGTTTTTTTTAAAGAAAAGCAAATATTTTGTCCATTAAAATAACATCAAATTGATCAGAAATACAGTGTAGACATTGTTAATGTTGTAAATGACTATTGTAGCTGGAAACGTCAGATTTTTTTATGGAATATCTACATAGGTGTACAGAGGCCTATTATCAGCAACCATCACTCCTGTGTTCCAATGGCACGTTGTGTTAGCAAATCCAAGTTTATCATTTTAAAAGGCTAATTGATCATTAGAAAACCCTTTTGTATTTATGTTAGCACAGCTGAAAACTGTTGTGCTGATTAAAGAAGCAATACAACTGGCCTTCTTTAGACTAGTTGAGTATCTGGAGCATCAGCATTTGTGGGTTCAATTACAGGCTCAAAATGGCCAGACACAAAGCACTTTCTTCTGAAACTCATCAGTCTATTCCTGTTGTGAGAAATTGCCAAGAAACTGAAGAGCTGTCCTTTGAGTTGCCCTATTTTGTTGTTTCTGAGGTTGCTGTGTGGCGGATATGTTTTGTCAAAGTGGGCATGGTTTTGATTTTGGTGTGACTGGAAAGGTCGCTCAAAATTTGCTCATTTAAAACAATTGACTGCCTTCTGGCAAATAAGACCAAGTGAGCTAGTCCCATCATGGAGTACAAAAAAATACATGTCTGTCCATTTCTCTTGGAACTTTCTGTGTTCTTCTTGAACCGACCGTATCCTTCTCTTAGCCACCAGAGGTACGTTCGCTACGTTAGCTAGCTCATTTCCCTGCTTCCATCTTCCTGATTTTCCTGGTTCTCCGGTTGTTCATTCATAGCTCTTCCCCCTCATTTTCATTTTGTTTTTACCCCTTTTTCTCCCCAATTTCATGGTATCCAATTGGTAGTTACAGTCTTGTCTCATCGCTGCAACTCCCATACGGACTCGGGAGAGACAATGTTCGAGAGCCGTGCATTCTCCGAAACACAACCCAATCAAGCCACACTGCTTCTTGACACAATGCCCACTTAACCCGGAAGCCAGCCGCACCAGTTTGGATGCTGGATGCAGTCTATCACAGTGCCATCCGTTTTGTCACCAAAGCCCCATATACTACCCACCACTGCGACCTGTACGCTCTCGTTGGCTGGCCCTCGCTTCATACTCGTCGCCAAACCCACTGGCTCCAGGTCATCTACAAGACCCTGCTAGGTAAAGTCCCCCCTTATCTCAGCTCGCTGGTCACCATAGCAGCACCCACCTGTAGCACACGCTCCAGCAGGTATATCTCTCTGGTCACCCCCAAAGCCAATTCCTCCTTGGCCGCCTCTCCTTCCAGTTCTCTGCTGCCAATGACTGGAACGAACTACAAAAATCTCTGAAACTGGGAACACTTATTTCCCTCACTAGCTTTAAGCACCAGCTGTCAGAGCAGCTCACAGATTACTACACCTGTACATAGCCCATCTATAATTTAGCCCAAACAACTACCTCTTCCCCAACTGTATTTATTTATTTATTTTGCTCCTTTGCACCCCGTTATTTATATTTCTACTTTGCATTCTTCCACTGCAAATCTACCATTCCAGTGTTTTACTTGTGTTCTACCATTCCAGTGTTTTACTATATTGTATTTACTTCGCCACCATGGCCTTTCTTTGCCTTTACCTCCCTTATCTCAACTCATTTGCTCACATTGTATATAGACTTATTTTTCTACTGTATGTTTGTTTTACTCCATGTGTAACTCTGTGTTGTTGTATTCGTCAAACTGCTTTGCTTTATCTTGGCCAGGTCACAATTGTAAATGAGAACTTGTTTTCAACTTGCCTACCTGGTGAAATAAAAAATACAAATAAAATGGTGTCTATTGCTTTTATACATGTCTTACTACTCTAAAATCGTCTTAATTCTCGCTCAAACTCCTGTGGCTTGTTTTGTTTCTAAAAAAAAAAAATGCCATGTTTTGTTTCTAAATGTCTGCGCAAGAGTGAAGGTTTCATCGAGTTGTGAGATAGTACTTTTGCAAATATAACACACTGTGGCTAAAGAAAGGCACAACTCCCAATATAAGTGAACCCCAAATCAATGTAGTTCTCATCATATTTGCGCCTCTTCGATATGGCTAAGTTACATACGGACCGTTAGTGGAATTCCCACGAGAGCGTAACGATTAATGTGATTGGATGTTAATTATTTGACTAGGCTACCTGTATTTGACATTGTGTAGTTATTTCGCTGAACACTAGATGGTTTAATTTTATTTTTTACAGTGAAACGAGGCTACTCGTTGGAAGCACTAGATTACAACTTCCACAAGGACAGACCAGCCAGGCAGAACGCAGATGGAATCAAGATGTAAGTCCCCACTCTATTTGAAGTCGATAGGTTAGAGAAGGAAGTTTTGAACAACAGAACTTTTCAAGTCTGCCCCACCCACCTGTTCGCACTCACACGTTGGCCAAACACAGTGTCTTTTAAATTAATATTTCCTATCGCTTACTTCCTTGCCTCCTTTTCAAAACCTATTGGAGAAGAGGGTACGAGGAGAGTGACCCTGGACCTTCTTCTACCATACGATTGAGAATTAGGCAAGGATGTGGGATGCAAGAACGTTTTTGTCATTTCATATAAAAAGGAACTTTTAAGTGTATTTGCAATGTGATACACATTTATTTTCACACTTTCAAACACTACATTTATATTTTCCAACGGGACTATACATTTGGGTGAGTTTTTTTTCTCAATCGTATTTGTCACAAACACATGGTTATCAGATGTTAATGCGAGTGTAGCGAAGTGCTTGTGCTTCTAGTTCCGACAATGCAGTAATATCCAACGAGTAATCTAACCTAACAATTTCACAACTACTTTACACGTGTGTGTATAAAGGAATGAATAATATGTACACAAAAAATATATGAATGAGTGATGGTATAGAAGGGCATAGGCAAGATGCAGTAGATGGTATAGAGTACAGTATATACATATGAGATGAGTAATGTAGGGTATGTAACCATGTGAAAGTGGCATTGTTTAAAGTGGCTAGTGATACATTTATTACATACATTTTTTCCATTTTTAAAGTGGCTGGAGTTGAGTCAGTATGTTGGCAGCAGCCACTCAATGTTAGTGATGGCTGTTTAACAGTCTGATGGCCTTGAGATAGAAGCTGTTTTTCAGTCTCTCGGTCCCTGCTTTGATGCACCTGTACTGACCTCGCCTTCTGGATGATAGCGGGGTGAACAGGCAGTGGCTCGGGTGGTTGTTGTCCTTGATGATCTTTTTGGCCTTCCTGTGACATCGGGTGGTGTAGGTGTCCTGGAGGGCAGGTAGTTTGCCCCCGGTGATGAGTTGTGCAGACCTCACTACCCTCTGGAGAGCCTTACTGTTATGGGCGTAGTGATACAGCTTGACAGGATGCTCTCGATTGTGCATCTGCAAATGTTTGTGTGTTTTTGGTGACAAGCCTAATTTCTTCAGCCTTCTGAGGTTGAAGAGGCGCTGCTGCGCCTTCTTCACCACGCTGTCTGTGTGGTTGGACCATTTCAGTTTGTCCATGATGTGTACGCCGAGGAACTTAACTTTCTACCCTCCACTACTGTCCCGTCGATGTGGATAGGGGGGTGCTCCCTCTGCTGTTTCCTGAAGTCCACGATCATCTCCTTTGTTTTGTTGATGTTGAGTGTGAGATTATTTTCCTGACACCACACTCCGAGGGCCCTCACCTCCTCCCTGAAGGCCGTCTCGTTGTTGTTGGTAATCAAGCCTACCACTGTAGTGTCGTATGCAAACTTGTGGATTGAGTTGGAGGCGTGCATGGCCACGCAGTCATGGGTGAACAGGGAGTACAGGAGAGGGGCTGAGAACGCACCCCTGTGGGGCCCCAGTGTTGAGGATCAGCAGGGTGGAGATGTTGTTTCCTACCCTCACCACCTGGGGGCGGCCCATCAGGAAGTCCAGGACCCAGTTGCACAGGGCGGGGTCGAGACCCAGGGTCTCGAGCTTGATGATGAGTTCGGAGGGTACTATGGTGTTAAATGCTGAGCTGTAGTCGATAAACAGCATTCTCACATAGGTATTCCTCTTGTCCAGATGGGTTAGGGCAGTGTGATTGCGATTGCCCCGTCTGTGGCCCTATTGGGGCGGTAAGCAAATTGGAGTGGGTCTAGGGTGTCAGGTAGGATGGAGGTGATATGGTCCTTGACTAATCTCTCAAAGCACTTCATGATGACGGAAGTGAGTGCTACGGGGCAGAAGTCATTTAGCTCAGTTACCTTAGCTTTCTTGGGAACAGGAACAATGGTGGCCCTCTTGAAGCATGTGGGGACAGCAGACTGGGATAAGGATTGATTGAATATGTCCGTAAAAACACCAGCCAGCTGGTCTGCGCATGCTCTGAGGACGCGGCTGGGGATATCGTCTGGGCCTGCAGCCTTGCGTTTGGTTGACACGTTTAAATGTTTTGCTCAGGTCGGCTGCTGTGAAGGAGAGCCCGCAGGTTTTGGTAGCGGGCCGTGTCAGTGGCACTGTTTTGTCCTCAAAGCGAGCAAAGAAGTTGTTTAGTCTGTCTGGGAGCAAGACATCCTGGTCCGCGATGGGGCTGGTTTTCTTTTTATAGTCCGTGATTGACTGTAGACCCTGCCACATACCTCTCGTGTCTGAGCCAATGAATTGCGACTCTACTTTGTCTCTATACTGATGCTTAGCTTGTTTGATTGCCTTGCGGAGGGAATAGCTACACTGTTTGTATTCGGTCATGTTTCCGGTTACCTTACCCTGATTAAAAGCAGTGGTTCGCGCTTTCAGTTTTGCGCGAATGCTGCCATCAATCCACGGTTTCTGGTTGGGGAATGTTTTAATAGACGCTGTGGGTACGACATCACCGATGCACTTGCTAATAAACCCGCTCACAGAATCAGAGTATTCATCAATGTTGTTTTTTGCCGCAATGCGGAACACATCCCAGTCCACGTGACCGAAGCAATCTTGAAGTGGAATCCGATTGGTTGGACCAGTGTTGAACAGACCTGAGCGCGGGAGCTTCCTGTTTTAGTTCCTGTCTATAGGCTGGAAGCAACAAAATGGTGTCGTGGTCAGCTTTTCCGAAAGGAGGGGGGTGGAGGGCCTTATATGAATCGCGGAAGTTAGAATAAAAATGGTCTAGAGTTTTGCCAGCCCTGGTTGCGCAATCAATATGCTGATAGAATTTAGGGAGCCTTGTTTCCAGATTTGCCTTGTTAAAATCCCCAGCTACAATAAATTCAGCCTCAGGATATGTGGTTTCCAGTTTACATAGTCAAATGAAGTTCGTTCAGGGCCATCGATGTGTCTGCTTGGGAGGGATATATGCGGCTGTGATTGTAATCGAAGAGATTTCTCTAGGTAGATAATGCGGTCGGCATTTGATTGTGAGGAATTCTAAGTCAGGTGAACAGAAGGACTTGAGTTCCTGTATGTTGTTATGATCACACCACGTCTCGTTAATCATAAGGCATACACCCCCACCCTTCTTCTTACCAGGAAGATGCTTGATTCTGTCGGCGCGATGCGTGAAGAAACCAGCTGGCTGTACCGACTTCGATAGCGTGTCTCGAGTGAGCCATGTTTCCTTGAAACAAAGAAAGTTACAGTCTCTGATGTCTCTCTGGAAGGCTACCCTTGCACAGATTTCCTCTACCTTGTTGTCAAGAGACTGGACATTGGCGAGTAGTATGCTCGGGAGCAGTGCGCGATGTGCCCGTCTATGGAGCCTGACCAGAAGACCGCTCCGTCTGCCCCTTCTATGGTGCCGTTGTTTTGGGTCGCTGGCTGGGATCCGATCCATTGTCCTGGGTGGTGGGGAAAACAGAGGATCCGCTTCGGGAAAGTCGTCTTCCTGGTCGTAATGTTGGTGAGTTGACGTTGTTCTTATATCCAATAGTTCCTCCCGACTGTATGTAATAAAACCTAAGATTACCTGGGGTAACAATGTAAGAAATAACACATAAAAAAAAAAATACTGCATAGTTTCCTAGGAACGCGAAGCGAGGCGGCCATCTCTGTCAGCGCCGGAAGTTGTTGCATGGAACTTCCTTCCATCTCATATTGCTCAAATAAACAGCAAACCTGGTTTCCAAAATGATTATGACCATGTCATGACGTGTTATGATCCTAGGTGTTAAGTAAAATGTTACCGTTCATTTTAAGACTAAACTGTTTGGAACAATTTACTCAGCAAGTACATCACATTTTCAGAGTGAAGGTATGGTCAATTTTACGATCAGCACCAACACAGTGAATGGGAAAATGGATTCAAAGAGAACTCCCTCTGCTGGTGACTTGCTGAATGTGAAATCCTAAAGGGGGGGCTGTAATTGGTTAATGACCTATAATGTAAATGTATACAATGGGTAATTTCATTAAAAGTACCAGAGCCCACTCTGGAAATGTTACATCACAAACAATATGTCTAAAAATAAGCAAAATCAAAAGGGTAGTTTTGAGATACTCATATTTTTTATATTGAATAAATGAATGTGAACATTTGTATTTCAGAATCTAGACATACAGTACTCCATGTTTGAGGGAACACTATATGGAGTATAATGACACCAAGATGTGTCTGTATCATGTCTGTATCATGTACAGTTCACAGATCATAGGGTCTAGCAGGAGGCATGAACAGGTCTAAAAAAGGGCCTAAAATGGCCATTCCTCTGTAAATATCCTTCCTCCCAATGAAGTTCCTATGTGAGAACTACGAGAACAATCTAGAGTGGAATTGCCCTATCTTAACTTATCAGCAGATAGGAAAAATTACTTTAAGGATATCAAAGACTGAGCCAGACATACAGTTCACGTTTAAATTGTTCATAATTTTCTACAGTGATGGTTGCAACCACTTTCATATAACAAGCTGGTATGGGATAGAAGCCACACTGTTAAACAGGCTTCACTGGAAAACCAAGTTTCAGAAAAGAGAACAGCAGGTTTTTCTGGGAGGGAGGGAGGGAGGGAGAGAGAGAGAGCGAGAGAAAAAAAGAAAAAGAGAGAGAGAACCAGTGAAGAACAAACACCATTGTAAATTTGATCTATTTATTTCCCTTTTGTACTTGAACCATTTGCACATCGTTGCAACACTGTATATAGACATATGATATCTGAACTTTTGTGAGTGTAATGTTATTTTACTGTTTATTTCACTTTTGTTTATTATCCATTGCTTTGGCAATGTAAACATATGTTTTCCATGCCAATAAAGACCTTATATTGAAATTGAATTGAGAGAGAGAGATGGAGAGAGAAAGAGAGAGAGGAGGGAGTTTCAAGAGTGATTTGTTAAGTTACACTGCCACCCTCTGGTCACCACCGTACTTGTAGTCTTCATTTTGAAGATATACACAATAACCTCAATCTAATCTGAAGTAAAGCAATCCGTTTTTACACTCTGCCATAGCTAATGTGCTACAAAAATAGCACAACAACCGTAGCAGTAATGTATGTTAGTGAAGGATTGATTATAGGCAGGTAATTAAACATTTTTCGTTGCCATAAAAGAAAATGTTTGTTATTATACAGAACATTCTGGCTCCATCTCCTAGTCAGTAGGTAGACTGCAGTTTGAGATCATAAGTCCTCTATAAATCTTTCCAGATCCAGTCATATTCTTAAAAAATATGTAATAAAAAAACCAAAGGATGCAAAATTAGTGTCAAAAAAGGAGAAATGACTGATCATCTGCAGGATATGTAATGAATTTCACCTTTAACCATCTATTGGATTAATTTACATCACTGTTTCTCAGTTCCAAGAGGTTTTCCCCTGAGCTCGTATAGTCGTTGCCCTAGTTTGGATAGCCTGTCACGGTACTCAAGCCTCTGGTAGTTGATCTCTGGCACCCCTCTGAACCCGAACAGTGCGCCCCACCAGGCAGCAGCGATCACGGCCGTGGAGTCGCTGTCCCCACCATGGAAGAAGCCATGATTGGCCAGCTCAACCCAGGAGTCGCCTGCTTTCAGAAGGGCATCGTAAGCTATCATGGGAGCATCATGCCCACTGGCGCCACCACAACCCTTGAAGCTCACCGCCCTATAGAAACTCTCCCTCTCCTTCACTCCGTAGGACTCTGGAAACTGAGGTTTGCTCTTCCCATCCAGAATGCCTCTCTTTTCTAAATAGGATTTCCACTGAATTCCAAAGTAGTCCCTGGAAAAATAAGTTACGTCAGAAGCAGATGAAACTTACACATCATTCTACTTTGTAAACCCAGACTTAGATGTAGTATTTAATTTGGCCTGTATTGTCGCAGCAAAATATTTCTGCAGCAACAGGATTTGATCGTTTAGTCCATGATGTTGCGTGATCGGTGATTAGGCTTTTTGCTGGTAAAATGAGGTTACATGAAAAATGGAATACTGATAATTTGACCGGGTGTTAGTGCAGTTTTGTGTGAATTTATGTAAACCCCAAGCTCATCTCCATTTCCTCCAGCGCAGGTAAATTCTCAGCAACAAAAAAATGTAGAAACTAAGATCCAATATCTGGGTTGGACAATGGTGTATTATTAACTGGAACATCAGTATGTCACATTTCTTTATAAACAACAACGTTCACTAATTAACATTGAGTTGTGACGTACAGTCAACCAAAGGAGGCTGTTGGGCAGAGAGGACTGGCTTATTGTAATGGTTGGAATGGAGTGGTATCAAACATATCAAAGACATGGAAACCATGTGTTTGACACCGTTCCAGTCAGCCCACCGTTCCACTCTGCCCACCAGCCTTCTCTGCAGCCAACCACAACAAATGCCTCACCAGTGCTCCATGTTCAGCTCCACACAATTGCCCGAATGCCTGACGTACTCCTTGGCTTTGTCCAGGACCTCCAGGAGTCTGTGTCCCCAGGCCTCCACGGGCAGGGTGCCCCTCACTGCGTAGGCCGTGAACAGGGCTGCAGCCAGGGCTCCCAGGTAGCCTGTGGGGTGGTGGTGGGTCAGACGCCCACTCTCCACACTTACTGCTATCAGCAGGTGCTCCTGCTCAGGGTCGGGGAAGCGCAGGCCGATACACATGGCCCTCATGGCTGCCCCACACCCTCCGCCCCTCTTGTCAAAGGGAATCTTAATGTCCTCGTCAGTTCTCTGTCTGTGCTTTGCAACGCTGTTGATGCAGGTGAGGCCTACAGCGGAGACAGAAGGAGTATAATTATTGAATATCAACATGTGGATTTAAATGTAACTAAATGTAATCAAAAATGTAATCTTCAAAATCCCCCAAAGTTATTATTTTTGATGATAGGGCCATAATCAATAACTAGTAATGTTGCATACTCCAATAAATGTTAAAATCTCACATTTTTGGTAAAAATGGTTAGAAATTGCTGAGGTAACTTTTGAGGACATACGCTCAACTGCACAGTACAAATAAGATAAAAAACATGAAAGTATGAAATATTTATATGATGCATTTCCTATTCAACAAAACTGTATGAATAGGACTTCAAATTATAACATTACTATAAGATTTCACCTTCATTATAACTGTAAAATACATGTGGTTCAGTTGGTAGAGCATGGTGGTTGCAACGCGTGGGTTCGTTTCCCGCAGGGGACCAGTATGAAAAAATAACAAAATATGAAAATGTCTGCACTCTACTGAAAGTTGCTCTGGATAAGAGTGTCTGCTAAATGACAAAAAATGTAAATGCAAAAATATTTGTATGTTTAGTGTTAGAGAAAATGTGCAGATTTTCTAAAGGTCTCTCTTGATCAAAACATCTGCCCCCATCTGAATGTCTCACAGAGGTCTAGATTGGCTTCCAGAACTCGTTAGGAACGCACCTTTCATTGCATGCTAATATTGTCTGTCTATGACAAATGGAAAGAGATTTTTATTTTAGATGAATGGCTATAATTCAATCTCTGAATATGCCACCATGATGAGACCACTCTCTCCTGCTGTGCTACGATGTAACTATCGCAGGCATGTGCTTCACCTGTGAGGTAGGGTTCAGCTAGGAGTTGATGGACAGTCGGAAGAGCGAATTAAATGGTAGAAGGGACATCCCAGCTTAAAGTGGTTTCAGATTTCACATCATACGACAGATAGGCTCAGAAAAAAATACTAATATGTACGTGGGAACCAGCGCTATTGCTCAATGCAAGCCAGATCTAAGGTGTCCACAGAACCGGTACCAGAACCACGTAGGTCCCCTATATTTACATCTAAGTTAAGTGTACCGTGTCCAAGTGTGCAGAAATATTGCCATTTGCCACTCATGTTAACACAACATGACACACCTCATAAAGGAATATAAACTGTTACATACCTGCTCCTCTTCCATTCATGTCTGTCATGCTTACAATGTACTTCTTCACCAGGGCTCGATACAGCACAGGGAGGGACGCCCCTTTCCCCTTCCCTACCTTGACCAGAGCCTCAGCTGTAGCCAGGTGCATGACGGTGTCATCACTAACAGGGAAGTCTATGGCATCCAGCTTCCCTAGACCTCCTCTCTTCTGAACTTCCTCATGTATGAACACTCCATCATTTTCAAATTCCCAGTGACCATGGTTGTAGCCCAGGGCATCTCCTGCTCCACTCAGGACCATGCTGGCCTTGTACCTCTGTTCCAGGGGGACCGTGTCTGACATGGTGAGATCTGGTTGGTGTTCAATTACTTCTGTAAGAGATTCCATTGGCTCATTGACTAATTGTATGTGACATTGAATGTCAATTAATATAAAATACAGAAAAAAGCTGTTGAAACGAGATATGAGGCTGTCAACCATAATGAGAGTAACTGAACCATCAATGATCAAAGACAAACATCACAGAATGTAGAGACATGAATGTATTGTGTAGAATTATCGAATGTCCCCAAGTCGAGCTAGTGCAGTAAATTGATACCTTGTGCTGAGGGTTGATCGTAAAGACTTATATAGGCAGACCTTGAGTGTCGGTTCCCCTCTGTCGGTTCCCTTCCTGTAATTCTGTACTTTCCCTTTTGCAGTCTCCACCCCCTCTCAGCTCCATACAAGGCAACAATGAGTTTTGAAAAACACTTC
This sequence comes from Salvelinus fontinalis, assembly GCF_029448725.1. Classification (NCBI taxonomy): domain Eukaryota; kingdom Metazoa; phylum Chordata; class Actinopteri; order Salmoniformes; family Salmonidae; genus Salvelinus; species Salvelinus fontinalis. The sequence goes on along the minus strand of NC_074687.1, from coordinate 34,906,230 downwards.
CTGGATTAGGGCCAATGGGATTGTGAATGTGACGTTGCAATTGCCCCATCTTCTGGAAGTAAATGGGAAATTCATAGTTTATTGACTATTGTACATTTTCTTCACGGTCTATTCTAAAACTTTATGCCGTATAAAACATTTATAGGTTATTGTTTATGTTAAAGTTTGACCAAGGATGGCGCCCAGTGTGTCCTCACTGTAAAAAACCAAGCTGACATCATCTCTCAGGAGTGTTGCTAAGCAGACCAAACCCAGTTGCTATCGTATTGGTGTCCATGGGAGAGTCGCCCCTTGCTTAAGCAGACTGAAACTATGACCATTTTTTTTCAATTGTTAACAACCTCAGTAAGACATCTTTATTTATCCACCATCTTTGGGTGAATTCCCCCAGACCACAGGAAAACCCCAAAATGTTGTAAAATCTTGTTTCAACCAATGTCATCAACAAACAATTGTTTTGGAGCTTGTTGATAATGTTACAACATTAGTTTTAAATCTTATGGTATATATCTTGATATAAAGTGTATACCATTCATATTGTGAACGGAGTGTAAAAAACATTAAGGACACCTGCTCTTTCCGTGACATAGACTGACCAGGTGAATCCAGGTGAAAGCTATGATCCCTTATTGATGTCACCTGTTAAATTCACTTCAATCAGTTTAGATGAAGGGGGGAGACAGGTTAAATAAGGATTTTTAAGCCTTGAGTCAATTGAGAGATGGATTGTGTATGCCTGCCATTCAGAGGGTGAATGGGAAAGACAAAAGAGCAGTGTGCAACTCAATATTAGGAAGGTGTTCTTAATGTTTTGTGCACTCAGCGTATATCTACATTTTGATAATGGAAGTATACTGATCCCTTGCAAAAACAAATCGAATCAAATCAAACTTTATTTGTCACGTGCACCGAATACGACAGGTGTAGTAGACCTTACAGTGAAATGCTTACTTACAGGCTCTAACCAATAGTGTAAAAAAGGTATTTGGTGAACAATAGATAGGTAAATAAAACAACAGTAAAAAGACAGGCTATATACAGTAGCGGGGCTATAAAAGTAGTGAGGCTACATACAGACACCGGTTAGTCAGGCTGATTGAGGTAGTATGTACATGTAGATATGGTTAAAGTGACTATGCATATAGTCATATAGCAGTAGCGCAAAAGAGGGGTTGGCAGGTGGTGGGTGGGACACAATGCAGATAGCCCGGTTAGCCAATGTGCGGGAGCACTGGTTGGTCGGCCCAATTGAGGTAGTATGTAAATGAATGTATAGTTGAAGTGACTATGCATATATGATAAACAGAGAGTAGCAGCAGCATAAAAAGAGGGGTTGGGGGGGCACACAATGCAAATAGTACGGGTAGCCATTTGATTACCTGTTCAGGAGTCTTATGGCTTGGGAGTGTAAACTTTTGACAAGCCTTTTTATCCTAGACTTGGCACTCCGATACTGTTTGCCGTGCGGTAGGAGAGAACAGTCTATGACTGGGGTGACTGGGGTCTTTGACAATTTTTAGGGCCTTCCTCTGACACCGCCAGGTCCTGGATGGCAGGCAGCTTGGCGCCAGTGATGTACTGGGCCGTACGCACTACTCTCTGTAGTGCCTTGTGGTCAGAGGCCGAGCAATTGCCGTACCATGCAGTGATGCAACCAGTCAGGATGCTCTCAATGTTGCAGCTGTAGAACCTTTTGAGAATCTCAGGACCCATGCCAAATCTTTTTAGTTTCCTGAGGGAGAATAGGCTTTGTCGTACCTTCTTCACGACTGTCTTGGTGTGCTTGGACCATTCTAGTTTGTTGTTGATGTGGACACCAAGGAACTTGAAGCTCTCAACCTGCTCCACTACAGCCCCGTCAATGAGAATGGGGGCGTGCTCGGTCCTCCTTTTCCTGTAGTCCACAATCATCTCCTTAGTTTTGGTTACGTTGAGGGATAGGTTGTTATTCTGGCACCACCCGGCCAGGTCTCTGACCTCCTCCCTATAGGCTGTCTCGTCGTTGTCGGTGATCAGGCCTACCACTGTTGTGTCATCTGCAAACCTAATGATGGTGTTGGAGTCGTGCCTGGCCATGCAGTCATGGGTGAACAGGGAGTACAGGAGGGGACTGAGCACACACCCCTGGGGAGCGCCAGTGTTGAGGATCAGCGTGGCAGATGTGTTGGTACCTACCCTCACCACCTGGGGGTGGCCCGTCAGGAAGTCCAAGATCCAGTTGCAGAGGGAGGTGTTTAGTCTCAGGATCCTTAGCTTAGTGATGAGCTTTGAGGGTGCTATGGTGTTGAACGCTGAGCTGTAGTCAATAAACAGCATTCTCACACAAGTGTTCCTTTTGTCCAAGTGGGAAAGGGCAGTGTGGAGTGCAATAGAGATTGCATCATCTGTGGATCTGTTTGGGCGGTATGCAAATTGGAGTGGGTCTAGGGTTTCTGGGATAATGGTGTTGATGTGAGCCAACCTTTCAAAGCAATTCATGGCCACGGACGTGAGTGCTACGGGTCTGTAGACATTTAGGCAGGTTGCCTTTGTGTAATTGGGCACAAGGACTATGGTCTGCTTGAAACATGTTGGTATTACAGACTCAATCAGGGACATGTTGAAAATGCCAGTGAAGACACCTGCCAGTTGGTCAGCACATGCCCGGAGCACACGTCCTGGTAATCCGTCTGACCCCGCAGTCTTGTGTATGTTGACCGGTTTAAAGGTCTTACTCACGTCGGCTACGGAGAGCATGATCACACAGTCGTCCGGAACAGTTGATACTCTCATGCATGCCTCAGTGTTGCTTGCCTCGAAGCAAGCATAGAAGTGGTTTAGCTCGCCTGGTAGGCTCGTGTCACTGGGCAGCTCGGGGCTGTGGTTCCCTTAGTAGTCTGTAGTAGTTTGCAAGCCCTGCCACGTAAGACGAGCGTCAGAGCTGGTGTAGTATGATTCAATCTTAGCCCTGTATTGATCTTTGCCTGTTTGATGGTTCGTCGCATGGCATAGCAGGATTTCTTGTAAGCTTCCGGGTTAGAGTCCCGCACCACCTTGAAAGCGGCAGCTCTACCCTTTAGCTCAGTACGAATGTTGCCTGTAATCCATGGCTTCTGGTTGGGGTATGTACGTTCAGTCACTGTAGGGATGATGTCCTCGATGCACTTATTGATAAAGCCCGTGACTGATGTGGTGTACTCCTAAATGCCATCGGAAGAATCCCGGAACATGTTCCAGTCTGTGATAGCAAAACAGTCCTGTAGTTTAGCATCTGCTTCATCTGACCACTTGTTTATTGATGCAAACTATAAAAATCACTGTAACCAAATATAATTTAAGTTAGGATAACATTAACTGCAGTGAAACTTACCACAAGGCATGCACAACTAACTTTCAAACTACACTTTGAGCAAGGGAGATGTTTGAAACAAGCTGTTACTAAAAACAGGCCAAAAAGGAGAAGCGGAAAACCACACAAGTTGTTGTCTCGTACACCAACTCTCTGCTGCAGGAGGGTGATAATTCTGATCGACCCTGTTCTCAGATTGTGTGATGGTCAGATCTCACATCTACTGTACATGCGTTAGTAATGTGTATTCACTTTTGAAGTTAAAGCAAGTTTCAGTCAGACTATTTCTGTGCAAGTAGCACCCTTCAGGAAGTGGGGACCTGAGCCTGCGACATATAACAGATGTTCACATCAACCATAGAGCAGTTTGACTACAACACGTGATGAAACCTACTTCCTCTAAAAGGAAGACTTGCACTTTCTCTCTTTTTGTGATCTGTGGCAGATTGATTTGATAGAGGCATGGCGGGGAGGTAAGAAAGACACCATTCTAGTGGGTTTGGGTTTGAAAATTGAAAGATGCTGTCATTGCTGTTTCCTTGCTTTTAAGTGTATTTGCGGTTTAGTGGGGGCCATTGGTGACTTAAAGAGATGTAACACCTGGGCAATGGTGTCAGTGGCCTGGGTCCTTACTGGACGTGGCTGATAGGTGGAAAGTTGTTGACACGTGAGGAATATCCGTTATTCTAGAGTATTATAGTCCAGAATCGTTATAACATAGTAGATGTTGTTTAGGAATGCCCTGTCTACGTGCAGTTAAAACAGGACATGCTAGATGCCACAAGATACCGTAGATTTGCTGTTGAACAAGTGTGAATTCAAAAAATAGAGAGAATTTGTATGTCTCTTTTTTTAAACGTTGCTAAAGTAACTTTTTGAACTTTTTGAAACCGCATTCATTATCCTGTCTGTCAATTGACATTTCTGCACAAGTCTTTACCAGAAATATGACGATTTGTATCACATGGCCGTCCTTATTTACTGCATTGTTAATGTGGTAATCAGTAAGAAGAAGAGACGTTAGGCTCTATGCAAACATGAAGTACTTCGGTTGATTTCTGAATCAGTTTTTTGGGGGAGGGAGTTTTAGATTTGCTTCCTGTTGTGATACACTGTGCAACTTTTCAAAAAAACGTCAGTCAATAACACACATTTCGTAAAAAAACAACAAAAAACAACAAAATATTTTATGACATTGGCTGGATGTGCCTTAGTATTTACATTTACATGATCATTGTTTAGATTTAACATAGATTTTTGTCAATGGGTAGATTTGTGAGAATCCTTAAATAAGCAGACTGAGTTTTTTCCTGCTCATTGAAAGACACATTACAGCAAGAGGGATGTTTTGCAATGCTTTGATGAGGCAACTATTACAGGAAGGAAAGTTAAGTTAGCTTAGGCCAGACTTCTAGAAGCGTCTGCCCCTAAATGTTCCTCATCTCCTGAACGTCACAACTAAACCAAATGAATTAATGCACTCCCAAAAGCAAAAACAGCACTTTTAACGGCCTTCTATGAAGTGTTCTATATCCATGTAATTATTAGACATCTTGTGGATTAGAAATCTAGTATCAGTTGGATACTACTTATTATTTATCAATATTTGAATCAAAGGTGGACCATCATGCTTTCCCAAAAGTTTGTTTGGGCCCTCAAAAAGATGTTGCATCAAGCACACTGTCACGATCGACGTAACAATGAAGAGAGAAGGACCAAGGCGCAGCGTGATAACAGTACATCTTCTTTTATTACCGAAGACAAACACCAAACGAACACTGACAAACTATACAAAAACAACAAACGACCGTGAAGCTATAAGACGAAAGTGCAGACACAAGCAACTAACGTAAAGACATAGACAATCACCCGCAAACTACCTAATGACTATGGCTGCCTAAATATGGCTCCCAATCAGAGACAACGATAGACAGCTGTCTCTAATTGAGGACCAATCTAGGCAACCATAGACATACAAACACCTAGACTGAATACTGCCCCATAAACATACAAAAAACCCTAGACAATACAAAAACACATACATCCTCCATGTCACACCCTGACCTAACTAAAATAATAAAGAAAACAAAGATAACTAAGGCCAGGGTGTGACAGTAACCCCCCCCCCCCCCCCCAAAGGTGCGGACTCCGGCCGCAAAACTCTACAAAACTCGCGGCTCTGGCTGACTGGCGGCTCTGGCTGACTGGCTGACTGGCGGCTCCTGGCTGACTGGCGGCTCCTGGCTGACTGGCGGGCGGCTCCTGGCTGACTGGCGGGCGGCTCCTGGCTGACGGGCGGCTCTGACGGCTCGGGACAGACGGGCGGCTCTGACGGCTCGGGACAGACGGGCGGCTCTGACGGCTCGGGACAGACGGGCGGCTCTGACGGCTCGGGACAGACGGGCGGCTCTGACGGCTCGGGACAGACGGGCGGCTCTGACGGCTCGGGACAGACGGGCGGCTCTGACGGCTCGGGACAGACGGGCGGCTCTGACGGCTCGGGACAGACGGGCGGCTCTGACGGCTCGGGACAGACGGGCGGCTCTGACGGCTCGGGACAGACGGGCGGCTCTGACGGCTCGGGACAGACGGGCGGCTCTGACGGCTCGGGACAGACGGGCGGCTCAGGCGGCGCTGGGCAGACGGGCAGTGCAGGCGGCACTGAGTAGACAGCTGACTCTGACCTGCTGAGGCACACATTAGGCCTGGTGCGTGGTGCCGGAACTGGTGGTACCGGACTGGAGACACGCACCACTAGGCGAGTGCGGGGAGCAGGAACAGTGCACACTGGACTCTCAAGGCGCACTATAGGCCTGGTGTGTGGTACCGGCACTGGTGGTACCGGGCTGAGGGCACGTACCTCAGGGTGAGTGCGGGGAGAAGGAACAGTGCGTACAGGGCTCTGGAGACTTACAGGAGGCTTGGTGCGTGGTGTTGGCACTGGTGGGGCCGGGAACACTCACCACTCGGCGAGTGCGAGGGGCAGCCACATGAGAGCTGGTGCGTGGGACTGCCACAGGAGGGCTGGTGCGCTGAGCTGGCACAGAACGTGCAGTGCTAGGGAGGTGCACAGGAGGCCTGGTGCGTGGTGCTGGCACAGTCTTCACAAGCCTGCTAGCACGCACCTCAGGACTAGTATGGAGAGCTGACTCAGGTGACATCAAATCCTGCACACGCTCCTTCACGCGGATGCGGTGCTTTATGCTCCACACCAGCAAATCCCTCATTTCTCTCTCCTCCAATTTCCCCATTAATTCATCCACAGTCTCCGCTTCACTCCTCTTACTCACCTCCAATTCCACGTCGACTGGCTCTGGTTCCATCTTCGGCTCCTCACAGTAAGCACGGGGAGCTGGCTCAAGTCTCCTACTTGACCCAGCTACACTCCCCGAGAGTCCCCCCCCCCCCCCGTGCTAGCTCCTCATACCGGCCTCTCTGCTTTCGCTGCCTCCAGCTCTGCCTTGGGGCGGCGATATTCCCCTGGTTGTGCCCAGGGTCCTCCACCATCTAATATTTCCTCCCAATTCCAATATTCCTGCGATCGCTGCTGCTGCTGCCTTGTATCACGCTGCTTGGTCCGGTTTTGGTGGGTGATTCTGTCACGATCATCGTAACAATGAAGAGAGAAGGACCAAGGCGCAGCGTGATAACAGTACATCTTCTTTTATTACCGAAGACGAACACGAAACAAACACTGACAAACTATACAAAAACAACAAACGACCGTGAAGCTATAAAACGAAAGTGCAGACACAAGCAACTAACGTAAAGACATAGACAATCACCCACAAACTACCTAATGACTATGGCTGCCTAAATATGGCTCCCAATCAGAGACAACGATAGACAGCTGTCTCTAATTGAGAACCAATCTAGGCAACCATAGACATACAAACACCTAGACTGAACACTGCCCCATAAACATACAAAAACCCCTAGACAATACAAAAACACATACATCCCCCATGTCACACCCTGACCTAACTAAAATAATAAAGAAAACAAAGATAACTAAGGCCCGGGTGTGACACACACTTCATTTTCAAAAAAGATATTATTTTTTACTGCATCAGGATAGCATACACAGACATTTTGACTTAATAGCCTTCTTCAGTATATAGGTTATTTTACATCCATTGCTTTATAAGAAATCTTATCAATTGGATAATACTTGTTATTTTCATCAATATTTTAATCTTAACATTCACTTATGTTTTCATCTCCTTTTGACCAGAATCACCAATCTTCAGAATGTAGGGAAACAGCCGCCTCTGATTCTGCCCCACCAGTTGACCGGAGCAGCACAAGGTACAGTCCAGATGCGCATCAAGAGCTCCCAGAGCAGCGCGGAACGCCTGAGTCAAACCAAGTCCATGGTCCTGCAGGATCCTGACCTGCCTCCCAAACCTGTGAGTATACACTGAGTGTACAAAACATTAGGAACACATTCCTAATCTTGAGTTGAACCCCTTTTTGCCCTCAGAACAGGCTCAATTTGTAAGGGCATGGACTCTCCAAGGTACCGAAAGACTCCAAAGCTTCCCACAGTTGTGTCAAGTTGGCTGGTAGTGGATCTCTACTCCGAATAACTCGTTCCGTCTCATCCCACAGATGCTCAATTGGATTGATATTCCTGGACAGTCCTATCCTAGGGGCATTATCCTGTTTTAAAAATATACTGTTGCCATGAAGGGATGCACTTGATTGGCAATGATGTTTAGATAGCCTGTGGCATTCAAACGTTGCTCCACTTTTATCAAGAGGCCCAATGTGTGCCATCCCAGCACCTACATCAGCCTGCAATGTTGACACACAGCATGTTAGATGCTTGTACTCATGTGGTTATCTGCATACCCTAGTCCTCCCATCAGTGTGAAACAGCAGGAACCGGAATTCATCAGATCAGGCAATGTTTTTTTCCGATTTTCCAGTGTCCAGTGTTTTCGTTCCTTAGCCCACTGCAACCGCAGTTTTTTGTTGTGTTGCTAAAAGAAGTGGAACTTTGTAAGGTCGTCGGCTGCCATACCCTATTTGTATTAAATTCAAACGAGTTGTGCATTATTTTATGGTTCTTTGGACACCAATGTTGTACTGGACTGTCAGTTGACTAAATGTAGTTCGTCTGTTGCTCTGCACATTTTGTGTCAGCCTCCTTTGTCCTCTTTCGTCAATTACCTGTTTTCGACCACCGGCCTGCCTTGGTCTGGATGTCCCTTAGGTGGTGGAGCATTCTTAATACACAAGGGAAACTGTTGAGCGTGAAAAAATCCAGCAGCGTTGCAGTTCTTGACAGTTGACACACTCAAACTGGTGTGCCTGGCACCTACTACCATTCCCCGTTCAAAGGCATTTACATATTTTGTCTTGCCCATTCACCCTCTGAATGGCACACCTACACAATTGTCTCACAATCCATCTCTAAACTCAAGGCTTAACAATCCTTTTTTAGCTTGTCTCCTCCCCTTCATCTACACTGATTGAAGTGGATTCAACAGATGACATCAGTAATGGATCATACATCCAGAGCAAGGCAGTCACCTGGTCAGTCTATGTCATGGAAAGATGAGGTGTTCCTTATGTTTGTACACTCAGTGTAGGCGTACACACACACACACACACACACACCTATCAGCCGGATATACTCTGATTTTAGAGGCTTATTGAATATTGTTAGCCATTTGGTGAACTGTGCTTATATAAATTCCAGTAATTATGATTATATTGTTTATAAACTGTTGTCGCACATTAGGTGATTATCATTAGCTTAATTGAGCTGATCTCTGTTTGACTCTGAGCACTTCCCTGTGGGAAAATCGGGGTAAAGATAAAACAGATGATGCATTTACAAAATGAGCAATCTGGTGTAGCATATTTGGAATAATGTAGCTACCATGTTGACAATGAACTGGACATAACCCCAACCATTAAATATTTTTCATAAGCTGGTGGAGGGGCTGGCTGACACCTCTATTTAGCATAGCGGTTCCTGCATCGTATCATACAATACATCTGTCTGTTGGCTAGAATGTTCATCTGCAAAATTTCAGATACAAAATAGTATTAGATGTGTTTATAACAGCCCATTGACCTTCAATCCGTCAGTTTAGATTGCTTAACATACACAGTTGTATTTTAAACCTTCCTAGGGTTTATTAGTAATTGACAGCAAACTCTATCATCCAGATGATCACTGCCGTGAGGCCACGTCTGTGGTTTTGTTGGGTTGCTTGTTTGCTAATTATGCAGATGATACTTGTTTGTGAGACGTCTTATACTGCAATAATACAGTTTGTCCAGAGGACAGAGATGCAAAGACTACTGGAGATAATGAACCAGTTCCTGCGGACTACAAACATGGTCATTAACAACTCGGAACAAACACAACTCAGAACACGGAACACGGAACGTTAGAGTGTTGCTTTAACGTTGCATCAGTGTTCCAGAATGTTGTTCGTAGAACAGATGTACTTTTTATTTCATTACATTCATTACACAGAGGGTCTCATCTAACAGACATCAAAATAAACGTTATTTGTTTACTCCCATGTATTAGATATGTTACCAGAGAGCAGAGAAATGCTTTCTTGACCTCCTCCAATGTATGGAAAGTGTGTTAAATCCAGTTGTACTGTGACCAGCTTCACCCTCTTACACTGTGATTAATGAGAGAATATAGCAGGACCCAATCATAATGAATATAGGACTCACTAGGGGTTCAGCGTGCCGGGGTAGGCCTATCCTTTGAACAGTAGAGGGCAGGCCAGCACTGTGCTGAAGGATAAAACTGACTACCAAACAATACATTCTGTGAGCTGTGTTTCCATAGTAAAGGGTGTGGATATCGCAGAACTCTTGTTCAACTATGTATAACCTCAACCTCTTCTAAGCTACCTTTACTATAGCTATACCTAGTACTGCTTCTGCTGCTACTCTATTACTACAATACTGAAATACATGCAGTTGAGAATGGATTTGTCAAATGACACTATCAATAATCTTGCTGTATTTGTGTCCATGTTTATCTTTTGGAATGAGTGTTTACATTGCTGTGATATTGATCTGAATTGTCATGGTCTGATTTTGGTTAGCACTGGGTTGTGTGCGTTGTTAATCTGTTGTCACAATGCGAGGTCTCATCTCATTAACCCCACTGTTTCCATACACATTACTATCAGAGACTGTATAGTCTTGTATGATATAGACGTTGTATATGTTAATACATTGATGATACAGTGTATTGTAGTGTATTGCATCTTTATTGAATGGAATACATGGACATGGAATACATGGACTCTTAGCAGTACTAATTTCACTGAACCGATTTTACTAGCTAAGACAATATGGCTACAATCAAGCAACAGCTCTGATTTTAAACAGTCAGGGAAATCGGCTTCTCTTCAATATATTTTTCTGCTTTTCTGTTTCTGTAGATCTCTCGCCACCGGAGGAACCAGTCTCAGCATAACATTGGTGGAGCTGGAGCTGCAGAGACTCTTGTGAGTATGACAGGTCATCATAAATAACTGTTTGTATGGCAACATATGGGAAGGAATGTATTATACTTGGTTTATTATACTTTATTGCTTTATGGTTGCTATTGGCTATTAGACTATTTCTATAAGTCTAACTTTTAAGTATTATTCACTATAAATATGTTTCTATGCTTTTAACTCAGCAGGCCTATTTTACTAATAGGTATATTTATTTTGTTTATACTGATAAAATAGCATGTGTTTTATTTTAATATTTAATTGATTTAGTATATGTTAAAGGCTAAATGTTACATCATGCATTTCAGGTTGTTTTGAAAGGTGAATATTTGAATAAAGCCAAAATATCAGATGGAGGCAAAAAACTGAGGAAGAACTGGGCTTCAACTTGGGTAGTCCTGGAGACTGATAAACTTCTGTTTTATAAAGAGAGCAAGCAAGAAGCCTTGATGAATTTGGTAGGTCTTTACAACACACACACACACACACACACACACACACACACACACACACACACACACACACACACACACACACACACACACACACACACACAGTAAAGTAAAAAGTGACAGTTCAGTAAAGTAAAAAAGTGACAGTTCAGTAAAGTAAAAAAGTGACAGTTCAGTAAAGTAAAAAAGTGACATCAATAGGTTGGTAACCTGCTGAATACGAGGGGGCAATGTTCAATTACATCCTCAAATCAACCTTCTGAGGGATTGCCTATTAGCATTATGAGTGCAAATGTTGAGTGAACACACGCTATGTGCATTTTAATTTGATGCCAGAAATGAAGCGTTTTCTTTTCATTTTCTGATTTCTCAAACTGGCAAATTAACTTTGGCTTTGATCCCAAGGACTGGAGCTCACCCCATCAAAAAGCAATGAGGAACTGTTTACCCCCTTGTGAAGTGGACTGCATATAGTGTTTGTGTGTGTGCATGTGTGCATGTGTGTCTGTCTATGTGTGTATAGTATGTGACTTTAATCCACCCTGCCCTGATGTGGTTCTGAGAGAGAGAGGGAGAGGGAGAGGTGGAGCGAGACAGAGAGAAACTGGTGACTGGCAGGGAGAGAGCGAGAGAAGGGGTGGTTGGGGGGAGTCTCTAAAATGAGCTTGCCATGCTTTTTAATGAAGCTCCAAGGACTTAATCAAAGCCCTCTCCCTTACTGAGCCCCACCAGGGCAACGGTCTGTCAGACTCTCCCCGTCCAATAGTTCATTATGGGCGAGAGAGACATTTCCACTTCCACATAGATTGACATATCTCCCCCCTTTCCGATGGAAATAGTTGGTACAGTGGAGGGTGGTTGTGTGTGTTTGGGGTGGTTTGTGTGTGTGTGTGTGTGTGTGTGTGTGTGTGTGTGTGTGTGTGTGTGTGTGTGTGTGTGTTCATTTGATAATTTAGTTTATCTTTGTTTCAGAGTAGAATAAACAGTTTATTAATCTCTTGTGTTATCATTTGGTCGCTGTGGGCAGTATTCAGGTTTGGGTCTGAATATACAATGTCGTCACCAGCATACAAAGTCAGGATATATGAGTTCACCTGCAATGTGTACATCATTCTATAAGGAGAGTTATTTATTCAGTAGAAACAAGAATGGGCAGTATTTTACATCATCCAATTTATACACATGTAGTTTACTCTGTCTGAGGCAGGTACTATAAATCAAATATCACCTAATTTATCCAATACTGTACCTGTCAGCCAAGGTAATTAATTGAGTCGTCAAGGTTCAGTTTATTCCAGACTGGGCATGTGGGATCTCAGTGAGCAAATCAAGGCCCAAGATAGCTTGATTTGATTCTGATTTATGGTGTTTACAATGTATTGTGATACTACATTGTAATACTGTTGTAGAATGTCCTTATCATCTTAATTTTCTACAGCATCTCATTATAATTTACCCATGATTTCCCTCATCTGAGACCACAATAAAGGGACATTATATCTAAATGAGTTCCCATGCCTTTAACACTGATTAGTTCTTCTTTAAAAAAGCTACATTTTCTAAATCACATTCTCTTTGTCTGAAAATTATACCATTCTTGTTTTGATACGGTTACACACCGCTTCTTTAATTCCATAGAGGATATGAATAAGATATTAAAGGTTTGAATGATAGAGAACTACAGCACATGTACATTCTCAATTTCCAGCATAATGAATATGAAAAAGTGCTATAACAAAAGGGTAGAGCACTTCCTTTTGTTTATTCATCGTGATTTATATCAAATATCTGTCCATTATAGAGAAAGCGTCCCTCTTTAAACATTTATTTTGATATTTACTGCACAACTATGATACATTTAGGAGTCCCATTCACAAACACAGCAGTGAAACTACACTGAACAAAAATATAAACACAACACACAACAATTTCAAAGAAGTTACAGTTCATATAAGGAAATCAGTCAGTTGAAATAAATTCATCAGGCCCTGATCTATGGATTTCTCATGACTGGGAATACAGATATGCATCTTTTGGTCACAGATACCTTAAATGGTAGGGGCATGGATCAGAAAACCAGTCAGTATCTGGTGTGACCACCATTTGCCTCATGCATTTGCTTCATGCATCTCCTTCGCATAGAGTTGATCAGGCTGTTGATTATGGCCTGTGTAATGTTGTCCCATTCCTCTTTAATGGCTGTGTGAAGTTGCTGAGTATGGGTGGGAACTGGAACATGCTGCAGTACATGTCGATCCAGAGCATCCCAAACATGCTCAATGATTGACATATCTGGTGAGTATGCAGGCCATGGTTGACATGGAACATTTTCAGCTTCCAAGAATTGTGTACAGATCCTTGCAACATGGGTCTGTGCATTGTCATGCTGATGAGGTGATGGCGGCAGATGAATGACACGACAGTGGGCCTCAAGATCTCATCACGGTATTTCTGTGCAATCGAATTGACATGTAATTGTTTTTGTTGTCTGTAACTTATGCCTGCCCATACCATAACCCCATTGCCACCATGGGGCACTCTGTTCACAACGGTGACATCAGCAAACCGCTCGCCCACACGACGCCATACACGCCATCTGCCAGTTGAAAATGTGATTAATCTGAAGAGCACACTCCTCCAGCATGCCAGTGGCCATCGAAGGTGAGTCTTTGGCCACTGAAGTTGGTTACAACGCCGAACAGCATTCAGGTCAAGACCCTGGTGAGGACTATGAGAACGCAGCAGCTGAGCTTCCCTGAGGCGGTTTCTGACAGTTTGTGCAGAAATTCTTCAGTTTTGCAAATCCACAGTTTCATCAGATGTCCGGGTAGCTGGTCTCAGATGATTCCGCAGGTGAAGAAGCCAGATGTGGAGGTTCTGGGCTGGCGTGGTTACACTTAATTTGCAGTTGTGAGGCCGGTTGGACGTACTGCTCAATTCTTTAAAATGACTTTTGTCTTATGGCAGAGAAATGAGCATTCAATTCTCTGGAAAGGGCTCTGGAGGACATTCCTGCAGTCAGCATGCCATTTGCAAGCTCCCTCAAAACTTGAGACATCTGTGGCATTGTGTTGTGTGACAAATCTGCACATTTTAGTGGCATTTTATTGTCCCCAGCACAAAGTGCACCTGTGTAATGATCATGCTGTTTAATCAGCTTCTTGATGTGCCACACCTGTCAGGCTGGATGGATTATCTTGGCAAAGGAGAAATGCTCACTAACTGGGATGTAAACAAATTTGTTCACAAAATTTGAGAGAAATAAGATTTATGTGGGATCTTTTATTTCAGCTCATGAAACATGGGACCAACACTTCACATGTTGCGTTTATATTTTTGTTCAGTGTAGTAACCTTTATTCACTAAACACCTCTCCACTCTGCCTCTTATATGTCTGTAGAAACCTGGATGCAGCCCTGATGGGGTGGATCTCTGTGGGGCCGTGGTTGAATGGACAACAGAGAGGTCCAGCCGGAAGAACGTGGTTCAGGTACGGCCATTTTGTTTCTGCGTGAAGACAAGGATCAAGCAAGTTTACAATAAGACTGAGCAGCCTGTAAATTGTCTGTTTTAGTTGTTGATGATGGGATGTTCTCGGATGCACTCTTTCCTTGATAATTTCAGTATATAATAGACTCAACTTAAGATATTTGATCAATTTTCATAAATAATTTTTCGTTGCTTCCACCTGTTCAGAGAAGACATTTCAATTGAGTCAGATTGAATTTGAAGATGATGTTAAGCCAACATCTTGTCTCTTCAGACCCAATGGCCTTTAGTTTAGGGAATTAGACCTTTGAACTTCTCAGTACTATCTTCTTATTGCCTTTTCAAGATACTCTTTGATAAAAGCTTAAGCCAGCAAAGCAAACTGATGATCAATTCATTGGCGGTGGCAGCACAAGTTTTCATGAGAAAAAAAATGCTGTGATAAGCGGGAGAAAAGGACGAGGATGAGAGCAGATTTCACGATCTCATCAGACGCTTAAGACACTTCATCGCTGCCGGTCGCTACTCTTCCGCACAGTATTTCAGCCTCAAAATGTTAATGCAGTGAAGATTAAAATGGGAATTACACCATAATCTTGAATAATCCAAGTGCTGTGGACAGAAAAGTGTGTGTAATGCCGACGCAAAGCTATTCTGAGTTCTGACAACATTGTCAATCAACACTAGGATTACAGTTAAAATTAGTACGGAAAGTTACTTTTAATTTCGCACCATTCCAGAGACTGATTTATACAATAATCGAAGAAATACCTCACAAAGATATGCCTGTCAGATGGGTAGATACGATTACAAAAATATAATAGAAATGTTTGTTTTGTTCGCCCGCTTATACAGTATCTCCGCTCCCCATATCTCTGACTTCCAGATAGAACCCAATTTCTAAGATATTTCAAAGACGATGACAACATAATTGCTCTATTGAACCATGTAAACTAAGGGCCGGTTTACAGACTTGATGAGTTTGGCACTATTGCAAATGGTGATCTCAAAAGGCCATTCACTAGATTTGATATGGAGTAATAAAAATGTAGTGCAAAGTACCAGTGGTTACAGACATAAATGTGATTCTCAACTTTAAACCTTTATTGATGGTATCAGTATATACACTGAATGTACAAAACATTAGGAACACCTTCCTAATATTTAGTTGCACACCTTTTTGCCCTCAGAACAGCCTCAATTTGTTGGGCCATGGACTCTCTACAAGGTGTCCAAAGTGTTCGACAGGGATGCTGACCCATGTTGAATCCAATCGATTCCCCTGATCGGTCTATGTCATGGAAAGATCAGGTGTTCCTAATGTTTTGTACATTCAGTGTATTTCAGTGTATTTCTTCCAAATCCAACATTTTAAATGCACAAGATATATCGATTGAATGCGCTTCAAATCCAATGTCCAAATATGACAAGGAGCCTCAGCTCAATAAATACTGCAATCAAATAGGCATGAAGCCGAACATTATTTTCTGCTCAGCGCTCTGCTCTCTATCACTATCATTCTCTGTGAACATTCCAGTAAGGAAGCATCCTCCCTGGACAGTGTTGTCATTAACAGGCTACCCATCCAAAGATCACAGGGTCATGACCCTGAGAAATGTGCCTCTCAGTTAGTCAGCGTTGACTTTCTAAGACCTCAGTGGTCACCAGCTGTTTTCCCCCACAGTAGCTTTTCAGATCAGCAACATGGCTGCTTGGCAGGCAGGAAGCAGCCAACCTGCTATTTCTAGAGGAAGTCATGGGTAAAAGGATAGAGGAGAGCTGAAACTGACTGACTCATTAAGGCAATGCCCGCCTGAAAAAAAAGTATGTTTTTCTTATCTATAAAGTTGAAAGTTTACTGAATGTGTGATCGACTGAGGAAATGGTTCAATCACTTTATGGGGGTCCTGCATAGGAATTAACATGGTTAGAAGAAAGCTCTGGTTTGGCTCGAGGGCAGCTGAAGGAATAGTAAAAGTGTTAGAAAAAGTTGTTGATGGAAATGGTTCAGAAATAGGTGTTCATGTTATTCATCTATCCAGTTTATTTATTCACTTTTTTTCTTTCTTTTTGTCATTGTGGAGGAGTGACAAGGTTGGTGACACAAAGGTCTTCCATATTCCACAAGCATGGGAAAGAGGATGGGAATGGGAGGAGGGTGTTAACTGAGGCCATTGTCACCCACAGTATTTATTCAGCTGCAGGCTTCTTTTTAGACTTGACACAAGTCTGTTACTCACCCTTCCCGTTATCTCTTCACTCACCAATATCATAATTTGTGTTTATGAATAGATGGATATTGTTCTTCATGATTCAGTATTGCCCTACCAGGAGCTTAAGGAAGGAGGGACTTTGTTTTCCTTCAAGGTTACTCCACACTTCAGCTTAGCGAGACACTGTGAATAACCTTCACTTGGTCTCTACATAGGAAATTCTTAAAACAATGCAAGGTTCATGTCTGCTACATTTTTATCAGGCTATCAGTTACACAGCCAGGGTTGACAAAGTGAAACGTAACCTTGCAGAAACAAGGAGGGAGCTCTGGTCTTTGTATTTGGAGTCCTTTGACACCTGGGGGACCCCCATATCTTGTGCCATGCTCACGGAAAGAATGCATACACAAACATAGTTAGAAACTAGAGAAAACTGTGGTCAATTGTGATGTGGTTGTTTTGAGGCTGAGAGTAAGTCACTTCTGCGTCTGTATCAGTCTCAGTTTAAACATCGCATGAGGATTGACAGGAAATACACATATTTGACTGCAATATGAGATATGAGATATGTCATTGTTCGTCACACAGCTGCCTTATGATACATAAGATTGTAAAAACATACAAAAAGGTTCACTGAAGAACAGAGATTGTTTAAACTTCTATTTGTACTGTGATAAAAAATAAAATAAAAAACATTTGAAGAAGCATAGAGGTAGGAGGGGACATGATGCAGAAAAGGGACATGAGGAGAGGACATACTTTAGCTTGGGGAACCATAAACCAAACCATATATAAGGCTATATGAGGTTTAAAATTTGTCCGATCAAAGTCAGACACATTGAGCAGAACTCTGTATTCCAAACTGCAGTCTATCTATATTGAGCTGTCATACCAGGGGTGGCAGGTAGCCTTGAGGTTAGAGTGTTGGGCCAGTAACTGAAAGGTTGCTGGTTCGAGGACCGGAGCTGACAAGATAATAAATATATATAAAAAATCTGTAGCTGAGCAAGGCATTTAACCCTGATTGCCTCAGCGGTGCTGTTCAATGGTGACTGTGACCCTACTCCCTGTGTGGGTTTCAGGGGGTTGGGATATGCAAAAACACATTTCCATTACAAACTTGTGTTTAACAGGAGAAATATAAGCACCCCCCAAATGATATACTAAAAATAATATGTCAAAATGTCTGTTTCAGAAGACTGAATGGAAATGCCTGGCACACTGTCTTTATAACCAAAAGCAATTCATAAGTATTTCAACATTATTTGTTTTTTAAAAACTATTATCAGCATTGATGAAAGCAGATAGTCTGTTTGAAAAGGACTAACGGCTCAAAAACTATCCCACGAGGATAATAAAACGAGAAGTATCTCTGACGTTGCTCAACAAATGAAAAGGAGCACAACTTTGAATAAGTGGTCATGCATTTTTCATGCCTTTCTGCATATCTAAGTGTTTGAGTCTGGCTTGAGTGAGTTAAAAGCAAATAACAAAAGGAGCAGAAAAGTCCAAATTGCATCAACTCCACCAGAAGAAAGAGAGACAAAAAGTAGTGTAGTGTCAAAGGCGTCTGGTTTTAACCACTGGCTGCTGCTACAGAGACGTCAACACCAGCATCCTTCTCTCATCACTAATTGATTCTTTGGAGTTTTGGGCGACTCTTGCTGTGAGCCCCCTGTACCCTCTCTGCTCTGACAAACATCGTTCTCATAGTCACGATGTGGAAAAACAGACTTCAACAACAACCATGGAGAGAAGACAGAAACAACTAAGATGATGAAATAGAGCCCAGGGCTAGAAAATAATGAGTCCATTTTAGTGGAGGAGCTTTAACCTGCCACCACTCTAAAAACATTGCTTTGTCTTGACTAATCAACAGGAAAGTTTAATATTCTTGCGAAAGACCCGTAATCACTTCAGGAAGCGTCCTTCTGAGTGTTAAAGGTGAATTATACTGGCAGGATGTCATCCTAATTTTTTCGGAAGAAGTTCATTGAGGTTAGCACAGTTTTTGATCTTCGGATTTCTGTATGAGCCTCAACCTTTCTAAAGTTCAGTCAGATGAAAGGCATTGACTTTTACAACTGGCTTGGCCCTTGTTACACCAACACAGAAATACGGAACACCTCCACATCATTATGCATCAGCCAGGCCCTGAAGTGTAGGAGCTGTATCTTGAGTGGAGTAAATAAGAAAAGCTGTACCAGATCGATGTAAATGAATGTATTTACTATTTAAAGCAACTGAAAGATCAGTACAGTAGATTGTCAGAGCAGGTTGTAGTTTGTACAGTAGGAGTAGGATTTATCTGGCGCCTACTGGTCCCCTGATCCCAGGATGTAATCGTCCAAAGCTGCTGACCTGACTACTTTAATGCCATCTGTCTTAAAGCTCCCGGTGCCTGATTGCTTCTTGATGACCAGCCGTGATTACGATTGTGAATAGGAGTGGCTCGCTCCCAAAATGGATCCCACATCACATCACACACAAATAGAGGTAGCCTCTCACAGACACAGACTTTGCTTGTACTAGCCAACACTACTTTGGTGAGGTCTAGGAGATTGACCTGTTGTTAACCTTTTACTGCTGTGGGCTAAATCAGGGTCACACAGAGTGTTTCTTGGTAGTCTTAAACAAATCTACTTTGAAACAAAAGTATATACCTCACAGACATTGTTATGGGGGGGGGGGGTGGGGGGGAGAAGACACCTGTACCATGTCAGATATAGAGTTGAATGTATTTCATTTGGAGTTTATCCAAGTATTACACTTTATATACATCACAGACGACTGAAATATAACAAAACCGTTTCACATAGAAACACCGTATTTTCTGCATTTTTTTTGTTTTATTGTTTATTAATTATGAAATTATGAAAAATATGAATAACTTTCCACCCATGAGGCCACTAGAGGGTGATTTGGTCACATGACTGCAGGAAAGGGCTACACCCAAAAAGAAGCTTCTAACTTCCATAGTGTTGATGACAGTAGGCATCGGCCAACAACTAGTAGCTTAGTTTATTTAAAATACAGCCTATACTAGAATGTTAATGGGAAAGTTAGTTGGACCATAATAGCAATATCCAGATCAATGAATGAATAATACCAAATTTTGTTTGATTTTGAGCAATCACATTTTATATAATGAGCATATCCTTGCATTTCATTCTCCACTGCTATTCCTTCACCCACCTCCCTCTTGTCTTGTCATTTCTTGTCCTTCTGGCTGGAGGGTAGAGACCGCACCACTAAGACATGCACCATATTGTAGCGATGCATGTCTCCGTGGTGTCAGAGCTGCGGGAGTCTGGAGCTCTTTAACAGTGTTATCACAACTGGCGTTTCACACTGTACCTCACGGCCATGCGCACGGATTGATATGTTTCGGAGTGACTTTGTGATAAGTGTTATGGATAATTGGCCCAGGAGGATGGCAAAATCTTAGGGCTTCAAATGGGGTCGTAAGATTATTGTATATCAATCTATTCACATAAACAAACAAAACACATTACCATTATGAGAGGAAGGCCTGTCCGTTTGTCACTCTGTGGTCTGTTAGAGTACCATCATACGTTGTATTTTTATACATATGGATAGCACATTACTCCCAGCTCGGAATAAGGGTAGTTACAGCTCCACTTTGTTACTAAGTTATTACACATTTATTCTAAGCTGTGAAGTAAAGTGGCACTGTGATTTTTTTATATATTGTCTCTTTCTCCACAAACCATGTAAAAAAAACAATGAGAGCATTTGAAAGATTCTTCCCTGTAACCCTTAAACACAGATACTTTATGACAACAGAGTCGCAAGGCAGCTGGCAATAGTCCCAGATTAACACAGAATGTCACCTTGTGAAACACTAGCCGTCATCTAAGGCCTGACCCCTACAAGACGTAGTCAGGTTCCCCATGTCATTCTCTCAGCTGGTCCCTTTAAAAAAAAAAAGGCTTTTATCTGTGTATTTCATTCTGTCACTGGAACACAGTGTTCTTATTCAAAGGAGGGAAGCAAGTTGAAAACATAATAGTTTATTAAATTGCATCAGCATTGCGTTACGTTGATTGCGTAGTTGTAAGTTACCTTCGTAATGCTCCCTCTGAAGTGGGTCTCTGGAGACTTGAGATGAGGACTTAATCCGTTAAAATGACAGTCTCTCTCTGGTAGTCCCAGAGCGTAGAAAAGGTATTTGTGGTGTGGCCCTTCTTCCTCAAAGCTGCTTACATTGAAGTGGGCATTAATTTGGTTCTTCAGAGAAACAGTGAAAGTATATAGTATGTTAATCGCCAGTACGGTGGAAGGATTTAAACCCCCAACAGCAGATTGCCTTGGAGATTACAACTTAGAAATGAACTTCAGTTAAACCACATGACTTAATACTAGCCAGACATGCATCACACAGTATTAAATGTTATACCTTTCTTATGTGGAGAAATGTGAGCCACCAAGATTGAGCATCTGGGATGAGTTCAGGTCATGGAGCAAAGAGAAGAGAAGTGAGCAATTTGTGGGTTATGAATTGTGGAGATTTATTACATTTTCAGCAAATGATGGAACATTCTTATGACAACTGTCGCCTTGGCCTAAGATAACTCAGCAGTACATTGCAGGATTAACATTCTGCTCAGGTCAGACCTAAATAAAAAGCATCCAACACTTAGATACTCTTTTAATTTCACACTATTTCCACTGTTATTCTAAGAACTTTTCTTTCTGTGATTATCATCGCAGTTTTGACACATCTACAGATATTTTGTTGCAAATTGGAAATAATTAACTTGGCAAAGTAGAATGCTTCCACATTGCATTGTTCCTTTATGAAGAACCACAATTAATGTTTAATTTAAGAGCCACATGCAAATGTAAAGGCACAAATGGCACTCTCCTCTCTGCTCCGCTGTGCATATTTAAATATTAATGGCTCCAGTCAAAATAAAGCCCAGAAATTCAACACCCTCTTTATTAAGAAATGTGATGAAAAAAATTGATTTATTTCATATTCTTTTTCATTTCTAAAAGCAAAACACTACTTTGCACTGGTTACTATAACTGCATTTCACTTCTTAAAAATACACATCAAACTTTTGACTTTTGTTTTTGTATAGTGGCAATGAGCTGAATATATTCCCTGAATAGAAGTCAAGTCATACCGTATATATGCAGTCATTTTACAATGCATTTCCATTGCATTGTCAAAGCTGATTATCTCCTATAATACCTCACATTTCATAACAGTCTATGAATTACCAACTATTGGTCTGTTGGTTATAAAGAACAATGTTAATCAGTGGTATAAACTATATAATTACATTTTCATTGTCCTTCTTTATTAATTCATATGTTTGCCTATTGTTTTGTTTGACTGTGGACTATAGCTAGCATGTTGATATGAAGGTTCTTTGGGGGATCTATCTGCTTTCACATACATTAGCATCTCCAGCAAACATTTGCCTGAGAATAAAATGACCATGCTAATTAAAATCACCAACTCTTAGTTCAAGAGGCCTGTGCACGTCAGGATTAATATCATGGCATACTAAGGAGTTTGCGTCGTCCCAATGAACCTACAGCTCAATATGAGCCTGAGAGGCGGTGCTCTACACACTGTACCTTTGTGCTGGCTCAGATTAGGACAGTTGACATGTGAACATGGAGACTGGGTAGGGCCATATTTAGTTGAAGGAGCTTATCTCCATTTTTCATTAACTGAATGAATAGACACGAAGCGTCCGCTGTCATTTCTCTGCGCTGCTTCAGATAATCTTAAATGCATCTTTAAGATGCTCCTAAAAATATATATATTTTTAAGCAGTTCACTCTCAATTTTTGATTAAACTTCAGAGGGAAGAGTCTGCCTTATCAGGAAGTCAGATATACTTTGGTGTAAGCCAGACATTTCAATAGGGTTCTGTTTCCAAGATGACAGGAGAAGAAAAAGGACGTAATGTTCAGGATGCATTTCTGTATGAGGATCCCATGGACTACATGATAAATCCTGCGTCTTAAACCCCAATATAAAGAGGATTGTAGGCTAGCTTCACCATGATATGGACACATTGGATTTCAACAGAGATTCCAAGTTGCAGGGACCAGTTAATAAACAGTCACTAATATTGGTTTCCTCTTTCAAGGCCTAGGATTTTAGGCTTATGATTTGAAGTTGACATCCAGGCACATAACTTAAAAATCTTTGCAAATCTCTCATTGATATTAATAATGTACGTGAAAGGTTGCTTTACTCATTCTTCAAATCAACTCGTACTATGATTCTAAAGCTCTGACATACTGGTGTAAATCATTTCTGCCAAATTATACAATTATGAGGGGCTGTGAATGGCAAAATGAAACATCAATACATACAGTCATCCCAGTTGAAGGTAGCGAGATCAGTCCCCTGTGGGAATAGAGAGGGAACTCAGTGTGTCCACCATCTAACATTTATAAGAGGAACAGACTGTAACTAATGCAAAATTCATGCAAATACATCTAACTTGGGTTATTAAACAACCTATCCAAGTCCATTATGTTCCAGTTAATCGTGGAGAGAAGAGGTGATACAAACACAACCGATCTGTGTTGTTATTTATAGGATGTATTGTACATGGTAGTGGTTGAACATTTTTTACATAGGTTCCAGGTTCCCATTTGTTATGTTTTGTGTATCTGATTACACATACTTTATGTTAGAGAACAGAAAATAGATCCTCGGAGCCCAAGGTTTGTGTGTTTGTGATTGTTTTGAGAGCACTTTCAGATTCACCAGTGAGCCTCCCCGTAACCTGTCCCCCACATTGCAGCGTGATTGCAGAGCCTATTACTGACACGTCCTGGGGAAGCCTCCAGGAAAAACAATGTTCCAGAGCAAACATGCTTGTTCAAATGCTTGTAACCCAAGAAAAGAGGGATGGCAAACTCACTCTGACAAGGATTGTGCCCCTAACCATTCTCTGTTTTTATCTGGCATCACAAAAGCATGCTGCTTAACTGCTCCTGACGTTTTGTAAGGAAGTCACAAAAGTCAGTTCCACAATAGTCCCAAACTTTGAAGGTCCATGTAGGGTAACCATGATTGCATGAGTGGAATATTGGGACAGCAAGATGTGAGATGCTACTCCCCAAGGCTACGAGTGACTTTGCAAGCATGGTTGTTGATAAAATATGAAATTTCCTCCTCAGAATTTGTTAAAAGGTTTCGTGTGACAAAAATAATTACGGTCTGGTCTGGCTTTTCATGCTGGATTAAAGAGATATTAATATACGAAGGGGAAAAGGTTACTCACATCCCAAACTCCATATGGTAAAAACACTTCCTCTAAGGAATTATCACATAGATGAATGATGAACAATTGTCAACATTTTAACTAATTTAGGAAGATTAACATGCGAAAATAAGTTTCATCATTATGTATGGTATTTCATACCATTTCATCTCCTTTTTATGTTATTTTTACCATTTCCGTTACAATACATGAGCAAAATTTAATCAGCTGTAATATCAACCACACTTGACAATGCTGACCTTGATGTCATGGTTTCTCAAAGACTTTTACTAACAGTACAGTTATTCTGTTTGACGGCGCCAAATGCTGTTACTACACTGTTGCAGAGATGCAGAACAGGCCTGATATTAAGATGACAAGTATCACACTAATTATGTTTTCCCCTCTGAGAATACAGTCTGCATTTGTATCTTCTTTTGGCACACACACACACACACACACACACACACACACACACACACACACACACACACACACACACACACACACACACACACACACACACACACACACACACACACACACACACACCCTGCACAACGTGAGCTTCTTGTCAAACACAGAGACCACACATATTAACAGGCACATAGCTGAAAAGACTCAACAGACCAAGGGAATGAGTATCAAGTGCAAAGTCTGCTGATGCTGGAGTGAGCATAGTCTTACAAACTCATGTGGATCAGTAGGTGTCATTAAAATTATATGAAAATGTAAATATTGATTGTTAGTTTAGGGTATTATGAATTCTAACCTTTGCTATTCGGTATGTATTATGCCCCGCTTCATGGGAATGCATTAGGTAAAGGCCTGTTTGTTGTTGTACCTTTATTGAGGTCAATTTGAGCATTCTCTGTTCCAGATAACAACCAGCTCTGGCAGTGACTTCCTTCTCCAGGCTGACAATTACCCCACAATATGTAAATGGCATGATGCTATTAAAAGCACAGCTGACAACTTGGTAAGCAGTTTCCTGTTTCTTACAGACGGTGTATTTGAAGTTCAACATTTCTGAAGTGTTTATGATTTTGGATATTGAAATTATCACTAAATCATTCAGAATATTGCTTAGTCATAATATGCTTCTCGAAATGAAAGTAAGACAATTCCATAAATCATTGACTATATATCAGGTTTAACATATAATTGTATGTTCCACGTAGTGCAGATAATCGCATAGACCTGCTTTACTGAATAATGACTGATAATAATGAGTTACTGTATGCAACCAGTTACCTTTTGGACTCTGAAAGGTTGTAACCTCCTTTCTGATGTAGTCTAAAGGAGCTGGAGGACAGGCCTCTGGCAAGCCTGGCATACAGAGAGCAAACAGCACAGAGTACCTACCCAGACATGGGTTGCCTAGCAAGACACTGTCACTGCCAAAACCTGCGCCTGATTCCCCCTGCACAAAGGAACCTGAACACAGACGTTCACTCAGTAAGTTGTCTCCAACGACTATAGTTCTACTACAGATGCTAATCAAAACACTTCTTGACGTGTTAGTACAAGCTGGAACTCGGAGGTATGCTGATTAAAAGTTGTCTCTTATCTGTGCTACTGTAGGGATTTAATTGCTCAAAACATAACTTTTTCAGGGAAACGGTTGCTCATACATTTGCATAATGTATGTGTGCTCATTTCCCTTACCCACCAACATGATAAGGTCTGACAGCTTTCCTGATTTTTAGTGGCACTTTTTTGCGTTTTCTTTTTATATGCCCAAAATGTGTGTGGGACTGTTGATTTCAATTATGGCTCTTGTAGGAACATGACACAAGAACATGCTAATTAACATTATGTCATCGTATGTCAAGTAGCAATTATGTTAATCCCTGTCATTGGTTCAAATCAATCTCATCACCTTAAGCGCTGCGAGACGAATATATTGATGTTGGATGAGCATATTAAAATCTCTAATTAGGGGCCAGGGACATAGAGGCCAAGATCCAGTCTCTTATGTTCAGCTGCTTGAACCTTTCATTATGGGTATGATTCTGGCTGTGTTCATGTGAATTTCTGCCCATGAAAAAGACAGTACTTTACACAAACTGGAGAGCAACATGGATAGCTTTTTTTCCACTGTAGGTCCTACTGTATGTTTTCAGGAAATGATATACAATCACCTGACAACAATATTATTTGCTTTGCAACTCTGTCTAACCCAACTGTAATACAATAAATATATTCAACTTGTTTCTTGTATGGCAAAGCTAGTCCGTAGACAAAATAGGTCATTTGATTCATTTGGGAGGAGCAGTGTTCGTTTTTATTAGAATGACAAGCAGTACCCGGACTTTAAAAAAACTACAGGGAATTCCTCTAGACATGGAGAAGTTCAATTGGAATGAATAATAGAAAAAGACAGCCATGGGAGAGACCCCTGGAAGGATGCCTAATTAATAAATAACAGTGGGACTCTAACAAGAGAGAGAGGGGAATAGCGAGGGTCAGGTAAGAGAGATGAGGTGAACCATGCTATCTACCTCCACTTTACTGGTTGAACATTGTATGGGCATATAGGCCTACTGAGCCTTTCTATAGACACATCTAAACACTCTAGCTTTCCCTTTCACTTGTTGCCATTTAACCGTGTGTCTGTGTGTTCCTGACAAGTTTTCAAGTCTTCCAAGCTCACCTACAGCATGTCGGACAGTGCTGATAAGAATGGGGTGAAGAACAGACTCAAAAAGTTCATCTCAAGACGGCCTTCTATGAAGACTCTACAGGAGAAAGGCATCATCAAAGGTATCACAGTATTCTGTTTTAAATGTACCAGTATAAGTGTATTATTTTCCAGCACACCTCACATGTTGTGAAGAACACAAATCGTTCAAAATGTGTTGTACATTTTGTCATCTTTTTCTATTAGGACAGCCCTTCAAAGAAGAAAAAAGAGAGTTAACTGTGTCTGTATATTCCCAGATGTCACAATTTATTTTATAATTGATTGTAAATATAGAATATTTGAAAAGGTCTTTCCACGTTTATTAGGAGTCACAGAACAACAGTGATTGATAAAATTAAACTGAATGCATTTTACTTGAACAAACCATGCCAATCCAACCGGCAACCACAGAATCCATTCCTCTAAGGGGGAACTAATTTATTGAGCTCACGGTTGAAGGAAAATACACCATTAAAGGGCATATTTAAGCACATTTGCAATCCTTAGAAGAAGGTAACGGTATTTGGAATTTCCCCCAGCTTCAAGGAGACCCTTTAATGTTGTGTCCACGGGACAAACGCTAGATCAAAGGGAGAGGACGTTATTGACGGAATAAATGAAATACTTCTGGATTAAGGAGTGGGGCAGGTGGCCTCCAGACTGTCCTATTTGGCAGGGCTGGTGGGCAAGCCACTTCAGAGAGTGTGCTTCCTCAAATCAGGTCCCCCCCCTTTCCTATCGTACTTCAGAATGCAAATTAAATCCATGCAACGCGAGGGTTATTTGAATTCCTTTAGGAGGGGTAATTTTGCTCCATTTCTCTGCCCCCCTTCCCCTCTCCCTCGTCTTTTCTCTTGCTTATCTGCCGAGCGCTGGGAAGTGCATTTTGTATGCAAAGGTGCCGCGCTTGCAGTCATTTATGTATTTGGTGCACACTTCCCTCCAGTGTATAAACAAGAGAGCGCGATCTTTGATGTTGCACAGTGCTAGAGAGACAGCACTGTTCAAGAGTCCCGATAATGTAACATAAGCCAGTTGATGAGTGAGAAAGTGTACCTCTGTGCACAGTCAGTTTGAATTCCAGTGTATGATTGATGAGGTATGCTTTGCTAACCCTAGCTTTTGCTAGCCCTATAGGGCGTCTACTAGAGATTAACTGACCAGAGTTAGTGACCACAGAAGCCTGAGTTTATTGCCAGTAAGGACAGGTTAAATGAGGGACGCCTCAGTACATTTAAATGGACAAAAGTAGAGTAATGAAGCAATGAGAATGTTCATATAAGGCAAGAAAATGTGGCCCCCCTCTTCCTCTGATTGGAGCAAAGCGGCCTGGGATTCTCAGGGTTCATGGGAAAAAATGTTAGCGATAAAATGCTAAGTGTGTGATTAAACATTAGATTGTTTATCCTTTACCAATGTGGCCGTGGAATCCATGTAGCCTACTGTTAGTAGCACTGTTCTGGAAACAGCCATCAGAGGAAGCAGGGCAGTAGGATTCAAGAGCGATGAGTGTTACTACTCATGCTATGAAATAATTACCTATCCCTCCACATAATGATGATGATGATCAATGGACAGTATTAATGAGATTTTTCAAGCGTGAATGGAATGACTTATTAAACAGACCTTTTACCGTTCCACCAAAATTCCTGAGATCTGAAAACAGACATTTCAACACATTCCACGTTTGAGGACTTTTGATGCAATTAAATGCAATATCTGATTACTGCTAATATCTATATTTTTACACTGTCTCTAGTTCAGTAGTTCTGGGAAATAGATTTTTTTACTGAACAAATCATGTCTTTTTTTTCTCACAGATCAAGTGTTTGGATGTCACTTGTTGACACTTTGCGAGCGGGAAGGGACCACTGTGCCAAAGTTTGTCAGGCAGTGTGTGGAGGCCGTCGAAAAAAGAGGTACGCACTTTTACTAAAATTGTTATATTTAATTAATTTTTTGTTTATGGGAAATAAATCAACAATGGATAAGATGTGTTTCGGAAGTATGTACTGTATTGTCCTCCTGTATTTGGTAGTTTGACCCTTCTCCACTCCCTGACCCTGTCGAGTCGGCCTGTCCACCTCAGTGATGCTTCATCTCACAGTTACAGTAGCTGCTTCAGCATTTCACCACTGTTTACACTTCCCCCTCTGTTTTGACATTTGAGAGTGAATATGAAAAGACCTATAGTTTTGAGTGCCTGTTTTATAAGACGTGTATCCCGGTCATTGACTCATAGTGTTCTCACACAATGTGTGTGATCAGTAGTTTCCCAGGCTCCGTCACATAGCTGGCCAGGCAAAGGCGCTGAACCCTGAGGAAAATGCTCCTCGGCATCCCAAATCACTCACTCTTGGTCCGCGTCCAATTCCGAGTCCACTTCAGACTGTTTATAACGCGCTGAAATTGAGACTGAATTATGTGTTTGTGTAATGGGTTCCGTTTGTGGTTTTGGCTGAACATTTGTTCAGGGCTATTAGTTATCTGGGGGTAAAATTGCTGTGGCCCGATAAACACGCTGAGAAAATAATAATGATTAAGAACGTCTTTTAACTGTAATGATTATGATCTAAAGGTCTGTTGCATTTCTTGATACACGATGGACTTTAGTGTGTTAGAAAATAAACCTTTAGACACACACACACACACACACACACACACACACACACACACACACACACACACACACACACACACAACATTTGGGAGGCCATTGGCTGGGCTCTGGACACAGCAGGGAAAGAACAAACAAACAACTTCTGACTGCTTTCTATGTAAACAAAGGGCCAAACACTGGGGTGAAATTCCTCTGGACATCTTAACACTTGAGCTGCAGAAAATAGCCAGGACGTTATACAAGAATGCCTTGCAAAGAATGAAACGTAGGTCTTCTCTACTTTTCAAGTCAACCATATCCTCAAGTTACCCCACCGGTATAGTACAGTACATAGTATGCCACTGTCAAATGCTTGGGAATGTGGACGGACATTCATTAGAGCAATTGATAGAAAGAGCCAGAGGAAAGTGTCGCCCCAGCTACCTCTATGCAGCGGCAGTGTTAGTTTGCACTGACAACAGTGTGACTCAAATATTTAGCATTACATTATCTGTAGCCTAGCCTGTGTTTCAACTTTTAAGCCTCCAGCCTTGTGTATTTAAATGCTGGTCACTTTTTAATTTATATATTTTTTAAATGGCTTGGTTTTAGAGTATGGACAATGAAAGCATGACAATCTATCAAATGCTGTTGAGCTGGTTTGGCAGGCTGGTCTCCTGTACTTGGATGCAAAAGAAAATGGCAGTCAGACTCTATAATCAAAGTAATGCTCAAAATGTCACAGTGAAATAGAGCCGTATGTTGTCCAAGTCCAAGCCCCTATCTAGGCAAGATGTCAACTATCCATTCCACTGCAATGAATGTACACATTGTCTATTGTAAAACCCAGGAATTGTATCTAAATGTGTCATTTATGGTCATATAAGTACAAATCAAAACGTAGTCTTGTCAAATCTGCTTGTATTTAATGTCTAACTTGTATCCACCAGGTTTAGAGGCTGATGGCATCTACAGAGTGAGTGGTAATCTAGCCACCATCCAGAAGTTACGATTCTTGGTTGACCAAGGTACAGTATGTTCTGTCGTTTAATTCACTTGTGATTGACTATGTTATAGTGTTTGTAACAGTGCTTGACTTCATACAGTTCAGTTTCTACTGGATATCATATAATGAACACAACAGGATTCGAATAGGGTTCAATTAGGGGGCTTTCTTTGTGATACAATGGATACAACTAAGACAGTGTGTTCTGTTGAAATCAAATTGTATTTGTCACATGCGCCGAATGCAACAGGTGTTGACTTGACAGTGAAATGCTTACTTACAAGCCATTAACCAACAATGCAGTTTTAAGAAAATACCTAAAAAAGTAAGAGTAGGAAAAACAAATAATAAAATACCAGCTGTAAATAACAATAACGGGGCTATATACAGGGGGTACCGGTACAGTCAATGTGCAGGGGCACCAGTGTCGATGTAATTGAGGTAATATGTACATATAGGTATAGTTATTAAAGTGACTATGCATAGATAATAACAGAGAGTAGCAGCAGCGTAAAAGGGGGGGAGGGGGGCATTGCAAATAGTCTGGGTAGCCATTTGATTAGATGTTCAGGAGTCTTAGGGCTTGGGGGTAGAAGCTGTTTAGAAGCCTCTTGGACATAGACTTGGCGCTCCAGTACAGCTTGCCGTGCGGTAGCAGAGAGAACAGTCTACGACTAGGGTGGCTGGAGTCTTTGACAATTTTTAGGGCCTTCCTCTGACACCGCCTGCTATAGAGGTCCTGGATGGCAGGAAGCCTGGCCCCGTACTGGGCCGTACGCTCTACCCTCTGTAGCGCCTTGCGGTCGGAGGCCGAGCAGTTGCCATCCCAGGCAGTGATAAAACCCGTCAGAATGCTCTCGGTGGTGCAGCTGTAAAACCTTTTGAAAATCTGAGGACCATGCAAAATACTTTAGTCTCCTGAGGGGGAATAGCTTTGTTGTGCCCTCTTCACGCCTGTCTTGGTGTGCTTGGACCATGTTAGTTTGTTGGTGATGTGGACGCCAAGGAACTTGTCAACCTGCTCCACTACAGCCCCGTCGGTGAGAATGGGGGCGAGTTCAGTCCTCCTTTTCCTATAGTCCACAATCATCTCCTTTGTCTTGATCACATCTCTGACCTCCTCCCTATAGGCTGTCTCATTGTTGTTGGTGATCAGGCCTACCACAGTTGTGTCATTGGCAAACTTAATGATGGTGTTGGAGTCGTGCCTGTCAGTGCAGTCACGAGTGAACAGGGAGTACAGGAAGGGACTGGACTAATCACGCACCCATGAGGGGACCCCGTGTTGACGATCAGCGTGCTGGATGTGTTGTTTTTTTTAACTTTATTTTATTTTATTATTTTTACCCCTTTTTTCTCCCCAATTTCGTGGTATCCAATTGGTAGTAGTTACTGTCCTGTCTCATCGCTGCAACTCCCATACGGACTCGGGAGAGGCGAAGGTCGAGAGCCATGCGTCCTCCGAAACACAACCCAACCAAGCCGCACTGCTTCTTGACACAACGCACATCCAACCCGGAAGCCAGCCGCACCAATGTGTCGGAGGAAACACCGTACACCTAGCGACCTGGTCAGCATGCACTGTGCCTGGCCTGCCACAAGAGTCGCTAGTGCGCGATGAGACAAGGATATCCCTGCCGGCCAAACCCTCCCTAACCTGGACGACGCTGGGCCAATTGTGCATCGTCCCATGAGCCTCCCGGTCGCGGCTGGCTGCGGCAGAGCCAGGGCTCGAACCCAGAATCTCTGTTGGCACAACAACAGAGCGTGATCACACAGTCGTCCGGAACAGCTGATGCTCTCATGCATGTTTCAGTGTTACTTGCCTCGAAGCGAGCACAGAAGTTATTTAGCTCATCTTGTAGGCTCGTGTCACTGGGCAGCTCTCGGCTGTGCTTCCCTTTGTAGTCTGTACGTCGGAGCCGGTGTAGTATGATTCGATCTTAGTCCTGTATTGACACTTTGCCTGTTTAATGGTGTGTCGGAGGGCATAGCGGGATTTCTTATAAGCTTCCGTGTTAGAGTCCCACTCCTTGAAAGCAGCAGGTCTACCCTTTAGCTCAGTTCGAATGTTGCCTGTAATCCATGGCTTCTGGTTGGGGTATGTACGTACAGTCACTGTGGGGATGATGTCATTGATGCACTTATTGATGAAGTCAGTGACTGATGTGGTGCACTCCTCAATGCCATCGGAAGAATCCCGGAACATGTTCCAGTCTGTGATAGCAAAACAGTCCTGTAGTTTAGCATCTGCTTCATCTGACCTCTTTTTATAGACCGATTCACTGGTGCTTCCTGCTTTAATTTTTGCTTGTAAGCAGGAATCAGGATAGAATTTTAGAATTAGGGTCAGAGTTGCCAAATGGAGGGCGAGGGAGAGCTTTGTACGTGTCTCTGTGTGTGGAGTAAAGGTGGTCTAGAGTTTTTTTCCCCCCTCTGGTTGCAGATTTAACATGCTGATAGAAAAACTGATTTAAGTTTCCGGCCACTAGGAGCACCGCCTCTGGTTGAGCATTTTCCTGTTTGCTTATGGCGGTATACAGCTCATTGAGTGTGATTTTAGTGCCAGCATCGGTCTGTGGTGGTATGTAGACAGCTATGAAAAATACAGATGAAAACTCTCTAGGTAGATAGTGTAGGCTACAGCTTATCATGAGATCCTCTACCTCAGGTGAGCAAAACCTCGAGACTTCCTTAGATATCGTGCACCAGCTGTTGTTTACAAATATACATAGGTCCCCGCCCCGTGTCTTACTGGAAGCTGGTGTTCTATCCTGCCGATAGTGCATAACCCGTCAGCTGTATGTTATTAATGTCATCGTTCAGCCACGACTCAGTAAAACATAAAATATTACAGTATTTAATGTCTCGTTGGTAGGATATATGTGCTTTCAGTTTATCAAATTTATTTTCCAGCGATTTAAACATTAGCTAACAGTACTGATGGCAAAGGCAGATTAGCCACTCGTCGCCTGATCCTCACAAGGCACCCTGATCTCTTTCCGCAAAATCTCAGTTTGTTTTTCCAGCGAATGACGGGGTGAGGGCCTTTTCGGGTGTTTGGAGTATATCCTTCCCGTCTGACTCATTTAAGAAATATTCTTTGTCCAATTTGAGGTGAGTAATCTCTGTTCTGATGTCCAGAAGCTATTTTCGGTCATAAGAGACAGTAGCAGCAACATTATGTACAAAATAAGTTACAAACAATATGAAAAAACTAACAAAATAGCACGGTTGGTTAAGAGCAAATAAAACAGCAGCCATCCTCTCCGGCGCCATCTTTAATAATCATGGATGATACTAGGTAATTACTGAGTAACTCTACTTTACAGCTTAATTATGAGTAACTGTAGAGACCTATTGATGGTGAATGAGTAACGGATCACAAGGCATTCTTTGGCAAGTAAAAAATGATTGACGAATACCTTAAGAATGGGATCTTTCAGCGTTAAAGGAAGGATAAAGCATCCCTCATGAGAATTCAAGTCAGATCTGGGCCTCCCGTGAAACACGTCTACATACTCCATCTGAATTATCCAATGTTTCCTGTAAGGGACTCCTGGGGCATTTCTCCAGCAAACCAACAAGAGAACGTTTGTTGTTGTCCAGGCTCTGAGAATAAAGAATAGACTGGTTGACCTTTAGCCTAATTTATCACTCTGGAACGTATTTCTCTGTCTTGAGGTAGCTAGCAACCTTCTTGTTATTTAGATACACCATTATTTGTTACTGTGCCCTGCAGTCCTAGAGATTAAAGAAGTGGTTTGTGATGCGGGACATTGAGGGGAGAGTGACATCATCAACATTTTGCACATTCCAAGGATTCTGACACAATGACACCATGTGCCTACATTCTGTCCCACACATTCCATTTATCCTGAATGTGCTCCCAACCCCCATAGTTATATAGAGCCAGTACAGTACAATCTCAAGTGAGAGTGGGTTGAAAACATTGACCATGTAGTAGGCTACTGTGTCCTTCAGGACCATAGAACGCAGCAGGTTCAGTTTCCCTGAGTGGGTTTTTGTACCAGGATTCAGTACAAACAAGGAAACCATGGGCTGATTAGCAATCAGCTCAGATGTGTCAAGTGCACACACTGGAGAGGCTGGCTAATTGAAAGTCTGGACTTTTTTCTAGGGAGTACCTAAAACTGTGCAGAAAAAAATAAGGAATACCCACTCACTTTATGTAATTTTCTATGACTCTGGCTCTCCAACACATTGCCTTTGTTTTTGGTTGGCCAAGGATGGAAGGGAAGATCTAAGATCATCTTGACATGCCAATTACATTACTCTGATTTCAAAGCATGGATAAAATCGCTCTAAGATAATTATCTCTATGAAAATGATTCAGAAGTTCCTATGGCACTATATTCCTATTATCATGTAACAGGGTTGTCTGAAACGAACGATTGCTTATTTCCAGTTTCAACATACAGCATAATGTGACTTTGTGCTGTACCATTCCACTGTCTTCAGACCTCCAGGCCTGTCATCTTGGCTTTGGATCATCCTGCACCCCTCCTGTGGCATATTGAGCCTGGTGCCTCTGAATCACTTCGTCACCTGATGGCCTGTCTCTGTCACTACCAGGGGTTTTCTCTATTCTCAGCCCTATCAGAACTAACTGATTTCAACAGAGGGTATATGTCAGTATAGAACAGAAACCCAATCCAACACATGTGGCTTCATCAGACCTCTGGGTAGCTGGGAGCCTGTTAGTGAGCTCTGCTGTTAGCAGGTAAACATTAGCATAGTAATTAGCCTTTGCAAATTCTCCCAATTAAAGCTTTGTTGTTCCCTCTTTATTCCCTCTCCTGTTCTTTTTTCTCTCTCGCTGCTCCTGTTCCTTCTCTTTCTCTCTTTCTCTGTCTCCCACTCCCACCTCTCTCCCCCTCCCCCCCTCTCTCTTACCCCCTCTCTTCCTGGTGTTGTCCCAGAGGAGGAGTTTAACCTGGACGACAGCCAATGGGAGGACATCCACGTCGTCACCGGGGCACTCAAGATGTTTTTCCGGGAGCTGCCAGAGCCCCTGTTTCCCTTCACATTATTTGAGCTGTTTGTGGAGGCCATCAGTGAGTATACAGCCTAGAGTTTTTGTTGTTATCATCATATTCAAGCATATTCGCAAAGCTTGCGCTTGCAGTCAGATTTCAGTCACTTTCATTTTGAGGTCAAGAAGACTGAAAATATGGAATGCAATGAAATTCTCCAGATCCAGATTAATAATGGTTTGTGTCAGAACTGTGTAACGGTTGCTATTCTACCAGTGAAATAGGCAGGCTTGCCTGGGTTTTACATAGTAACACATGCATCAGGCCCTGTGGTGTGTTAGCATTAATCCTGTTTATACTGTACTCCATGCGCTTTTATTTGCCTCTAGAAACGTTGTCCTCAAGGCAGCTCACTTAAACACTAAACGATTTTTCATTCAGAGAGGCTGAGAGAGAGAAAGACCACTGAGGATTGAGCCGTGGTACAGTATGCTAAGTTGATACTCCACTCTCTGCTAAGCAACAGGGGTGAAATCAATAGCCATCTTTCCACATGGTCACTTGGCACATACAGTATGTATGGGCCCAGAGGAGAACAACCTCAGAGTTAGAACTTTAGGTTGCATTTGGAGGCGGTGAATAAACTCTTCAAACATTCAGATAGATCTACACAGTATGTACAGGATTTCTTTCTGTGCTTCATGTACAATGTACTGTATCATTGACTCCACTTACACCAGGTGGTCTCAAAAAGGTAGCAGAGTTCTCTGCCTCTCTCGATCTGTCCAGTCAAAAGAGGTCGCTGTAGAACTGTGAGGTGGGTCACCTCTCTCTCTCACCCCTGACATCCCCTGGTGGTTAGTGGGGGGAATTCCACCGGTCAAAGGTCACGGCAGCCAGGGCTGGCAGTCCAGACAGAAGCTAACACAAGATCAGATCTGACACTGAGTCATGTGTCGACATACTTCCACTCTACTTCACCACACACACACACACACACACACACACACACACACACACACACACACACACACACACACACACACACACACACACACACACACACACACACACACACACACACACACGCCCCCAATCCACGACTCAATTAACCCCCATCATGCCATTGTTCCGGCTCCCACCCTAGCTGCCGTCCTACTGACGCCAGTGTTAACCTTGTGTAAACAATACTGTTAAAGGTTGTGCACTTGTGTTGAAATGCTACCTGGGCCCTGTAACCCCACCTCAGGGTTGGAATTACAGGGGCCATCAGCTCTCTCCTGAGCTCCATGGATGAACCATAAGGAAATTATATTGAATAATGCTTTTTCTTATACCCCTTATTTATTTTTTTCATTTGTTCTATATGTGTCATTTGTACAAAAGTGCCTGCTGTTGTCAATGCTGTCCCATCCCATACCCAAATATTCTCTCTGAGACCCTCGAAGCCCCCGGAAACAGATTGCGAAAACAATCCCAAGGTGGTGCTATAATTTGGCAATAAATATTTACATGCTCCAGAATGTAGGCCAGAATCCCCTCTGGCGCTCAAGGTGGTTACATCCAGTTAATCAGATAAGTATGTGCACGGCTGATGAGTCTCAGACAGCGTTTAGACAACTAATTAGCAGTGTAGGAAGCCCTTCATAGCAGGAGGTG
This sequence comes from Salvelinus fontinalis, assembly GCF_029448725.1. Lineage (NCBI taxonomy): Eukaryota > Metazoa > Chordata > Actinopteri > Salmoniformes > Salmonidae > Salvelinus > Salvelinus fontinalis. The sequence goes on along the minus strand of NC_074687.1, from coordinate 34,869,049 downwards.
TAATTAGGATAACCTGGTACGCCATGCTTCGCTGTAGAGATGAAACGGCCAGGGGTGGAGTCACTACAGATTCGCCACTAAGTGAATGTAGTTGTGCAGCTAAATAGATGCATTAGTGACCATATGGTGACGTACACCATTAATTTACATTGCAAAGATACTGAAAAAAGACTGAAGATTTAGCATCAGCACATGGCAATCACCTGCCCCACGTCATTTAAGACGTCCTAGTTCAAGATAATGAGCTGGTTGAACTGTCCAGAACATGAGAGCAAGGCCTAATCTGCAGCCAACACATTATTAGTAAACAGTTGTTTGACTTCATGCCCTATTTAGGACCTTGAGACAGGGAGAGAGTCTCCTGGTGATGGAGATGATGAGTCGTCATCATTAGAGTCGTGTTGCCCATGCTGGCTGGCCCTGTAATGGGGTTGCATTACGGGGAGTTCCTATGGGTCCGTGGTTGTGTGGACGGGAGGTGAGCTGATCACCAGGTCTCTAATTGAAACCACCGTTCCAAGAGCCAACAGTGTTGCAGCTTACTGGAACCATGGGCAGTGTGCATGTGTTGTTACGAATGGGCAGTGTCGTTACCGGAATCATGGGCCAAGCGCTTGGGTCCCATTGGACAAAGAGACTTACAAGTACTACAACATGATGGTTAGTGTGGCATTGGATGTAGTCCAGTCCATTCACATTATATGAAAGGATTTTCTCAGCCTCGGATAATGGAGACATGATATTGTTATCTCCTAAATATCCTAAACACAATGCAAACACTTATCATATCTTCAGTCCTACACCTCCCTTTCTTTCTTTCTTTCTCTGGTCTCCTGTTTCATTTGTTTTCTCTCTACTTTTGTATGAACAGATGCCCCCTTCCCTCCCCTCCCTCCCTCTCAGCCCCGTAGGTTTGATTAGTTGTTCAGTCTGAGGTCCTCAGGTGGTGTCCATGCAGGCCTTGTCTCCCTGTCTCCCTTCCAAGTGAGCTGTTCATTCTTGGAAGGCTGAGAGGAGCAGCTGTGTTTGCAGGCCGTGATCCTGGCACCAACTTACCACGTTCTATTATTCATGTGGGCCTCAGTATCAGAGAGGGGTATCTGGAATCTCCAGCCACCTGTCTCGCAGACAAACACTCCTTTTTGTTTCGCAAGCAAATCAATGCAAACACTGATGAATTGAGTTTGATCTTGTTAGAGCACTGCTTCTAGTAGTTTTGTAGAGGATGGTGGCGGCATTGAAAGTGTTGCCGTAAAAGTGTAAATGTTTCGGGGGAGGAGCGGAGTCTTGGGTTGAGACATTTTTACACTGGTTACAAGAACTAAGATGTTATATGTTCATGGCTCAGTGGATGCTATCTGTATGCATGCATGTGTGTGTTTAACTGTTGATATTTACAAAGATTTCAACTCTCTTAACATAAGTGATTTTCTTAAAATGTTTGGCTCCCAGAACTTCAGATTGGCTGGCATCCTAAAAATTCTTCTGCTGTTAATTCAAAAATGCTAATTAGAAAAAGATGCATATTTTCCCAAGTTGTTTGGTCCTTGTCTATGCCCTCAGTAACCATGGAAATGGAGTCATGTGAGTTAGTAACTGGGCCACACAGACGAGGAGAGAAGTCTAAATACTGCTCCCTCCGCATCTCCACCAAGCCAGGGACTTTCTCTTCATTAACTAGCTAGCACAGTTTTATACATGGCTCTTATTTATTCACCATACTGACACAGAAACAGAAACACAGCAGAAAAACATTACTGCAGAGAGAATCGAGGGAATCTATTGTGTCTCAGTTGGGGTTGGTTGATTCACCCACTTAAGCAATAACTTTACCAATGTGGGTTCAGTATTTATGATAATACTGTAGATTAGGGAAGACAAAATGCCTGAACATGACAAACGTAAGAGAGAATCACATTTCTCTATAGTGTTTGGTATCTGTTTGAAATGCATTTGTTGTTATAATGGTGATATCCTACATTCTACAGGAAGGGCCAGACTACAATTGGGCCAGCTCATCAGATGCATATTTTCTTGGAAAATGGTAAAGTCCAGCGCTATCTCCACGTCATCTTGGGTTACACACCACTTCTCAAGCTTCAAAGAGACACGTAATTTACATATGAATAATTGCACGTATTTATGATCTGGCGTAGTTGACAATCACCATTACAGTAGGAAAGAATAGCATTCTATAGTCTACCTCAAATTCAAAGCGCACGTCACAGAAAGGCAGAGAGCCCAGAGCCCGACAAGTCCTGTAGCATACAAAGGAGTTGTTTTTATTAGTTTGACATTGTTTGGTTTCTATTTCTGACTTATTGAGAGCATACAGAGCACTCATCATAATCACAGATGGATTATTAACTTACGACCTGTGTTCATAATGACTATTAATTATGTTTGTGTATTTTCTGTAACGGGGAATGTGGTGCAAAGCACTCTCATGAATATGCAATTAAAGATTGAACAAATTAGAAAAAACGATCTAGAAATTCTGCACTTCTGTGCTACTGTGCTGAGACTTCTTAAGTTGGTAGGTAACGTTTCAGTTTGAGAATAATAATTCATCATAATTAAGTTTTACCTTTGATCAAGATACTTGGAGATACTACCTTTTCATGAAACGGGGGCATTCAATGGTACTTATTAGTTAATTTCTTTTTATAACGCTCTAAAACAAATTTGCATGCGAAGTAAGCTGGCCATGCAAATCGTTTGAAATGCAAAAATATCTAGTTTCTATATTTCATCAAGGAGCTTTTCATGTTTAATAAATTACAGACACCATCCTCCAAGACTTTGTTATTCATTAACCAAAAGCACACAATTGGGATCCATTTAAAATCTTAATCACAACCTGCAGGATTATTTGCTTTCTGCTAATATTTGCCTTGACGGGGCTTTAGTGAGCCATGCAGTACACTAAGCCTGGAGATGAGGTTGTACAGCTAGATTTCCTGAAACAAAATACATTTCCCCGTTTATAATGGGATTATATACACAGAGGTTTAGATGCTGAATGTGTATCTAGTCACTGTGTCACCGATTGAAACACTTATCAGAAATCAAAAAGAGAAGAAAAACTTGAGGCTATTGTACAGTAATTGGTTCTCACTGAAATCTCTATGAATATACAGCTATTGACATTCTCAAATTACTAACATTGGGTTTTAAGATTTACATTGCGAATGTTTAATAACTAGGAAAGTAACTTTGCACAAATGCAAAAATGTCTACAATTTCATAAATCGTATTGTCCCAAATTGATACCTCAAAACAAAACAAATCAAATGTTATTTGTCACGTACACAGTTTACAGCAGGTATAAAAGGTGCAGCGAAATGCTTGTAGGCTTACAGACTTACAGGTTTCAAAACCTGTATGCATTTGTTTGGCATTTACCTTCTTGTTCCAATCTACACAGATCAGCAATTCTTAAATATTTGTTTGGGATCAAAGGACTATTCCATGGGTTACACCCCATACACAGTATTGATTTTCACTGGCACAGCCGTGTTTGTTTGTGTTATTGTATACAGACCTGGATGGGGAGTTGTAATGGTCTGTTGTCATAGCAGCTCATAAATCACTCAATCCCCTCTAGGTGCCCAAAAGCTGCCTAATGCTGCAGCCGGGGACTAAAGTTGACATGACTAATGTTCGTTTAGTCTTCTGTGGGGTACGCTCTATCCCTTGAGATGTTTCCCATCATTGAGAGGCTTTACTCCTGTCCATGCCAGATTCAGAACAATATTGGATTTGCTAAAAAAGGAAATGGGATCTTCCAGGAAATGGTACCACACTTAATGTTCTATGCTTGCTATGGTTGCCAAAAGTCAGCTCAGTCAATTAAATAATCACAACTTCATTTATAAGAAGGCTGAAAATGATCTTCTGGTTTAGAGTACTTGTGTGAAGAGCAGTATTACCCGTATTCATCTGGCTCCATTGCTCATCCAGTGCCATATTATATGAACCTGTGTGACTTTTGGGTCAGGTTGTATGTTTCAGTGTGTGGTACATTGGAGTGAATCAGCAAATGTAGATGCTATAATCCTAACAGGGCATTTTCAGCCTGCTTTAAATTAATGACACTGTCCTCGCCATCTGTCCACAATGGTGAGCTGAGGGGCATCTCCAATATGTCAGCCACCAACGGCAAAGTAATGAATGAATCATGTCCTTTGTGCCAGTAATGTAGACTAGATTAAATATTTCAGGGTGAGGCCTACTATTGATTAGTTGTGTAGCAGAAGGTGCCTCTTATAAACAGTTCTGCATTGTACTTAACAGATATATCGCCTGATCTATGTCAGAGTGGGTAATCTCTAGTCAATTCATATAATCTCAGTGATAACTTCCAGTCATAGTTAATATTGAGGACAAAAACTAAACAGGAAAACTCTGTTCAGAGTGACAGCCTGTCCGCCAGGCAGGGAAAGCTGCCACACATTCCATCCTGCCGGGCCGGCGCAGAGCATAGCTCAGGCTAGGCTCACCTAGAGCAGAAGGTCAGGGGCCCTACTCTCTCTCCCAGAACGGGTTTGTCCATCTGTGCCCAACTGGCAGGGTTGGCACCCGACGTGGGCATCTGCCACCTGTGCCTGTGCCAGCTCGGTGTACACGCAGACATCTGCTCTGGCCGTGCTCAAGGGGAGCCTCCACGGTACGACAGACAGGGGGCCAAACATTGTCCTCGCCTCGCTCTGCGGCTCTGTCTGCTAACAACCTGGGGTAATGAGAACAAGCAGAGCTGAGGAGACTCCATTAGGCCATTAGTGTTAACCTAACCTGTGGGTTCCTTTGGAGGTCAGAGAAGGATGCTGAGCAGTGAGTACAGGGAGGGTAGAGCAAGCATGAGGTTATTGTCACCTCTTTGCAGGATGTCGATATAAAAAAACAGATAGCAGGTTTCAACAGATGGATGGGCGGTGTTGCATGGCTGTATTGCCACAGTGGATGGGACAGTTTTTGGACTATAGATGTGTTACTGAGTGTTGCAGTTTCTTGTCATATTTATCAGGGATTGAGGACTGGATTTGTCTTGTTTTAATACAAAAACTATTTTACAAGTACTTTTCACTCTCTCCCTCTTCAGCAAATACATCAACATAAACACACACATTCACACGTGTTTACCCAACTCTTCCTAAATGGAGTAGCAATACAGAAAGCAAACATCTGTTCAGATTAATAACACGCAAAGTTGTTTTGGGGTGGAATTCGGGGTGGAAAAGGAGCTTGATCCCTGGACTGGTTGTATTGACGTCCCCGCCTGGCCTGGCCCCTATGAGGACTAAATCATCGAGGATTTTCTCCCTGGGATTATCTAACTCATCTGACCATAGTGTTAGGTTTCTATTTGGTTTGATTACAATCAAATAAAGTCTCACTGAAAGACATGCACATTGTTTGAGAGATTTCATTGGTGTATTCCTCTTACCTATTACAGAACAGTGTACTGCAGGCATGTGTATCGGGAGAGGAGGTCCGGTCTTAAGAGTGTTACCCATCAGCTAGCACAACATGATGTATGCTAACCATTTCTAAGGGTCATAGGTCAGACACATTGTTGCCAAACAGTTTGCCATCTATATAAGTCATTATGGGTAAGGGCCCATCTGACTCCCCATTGGAGACTAGGACGTTCCCTTGGGAAGGCTAATTGGTCAGCCAAGTGTTGTGTTAAAGTAACAGAAAGGCTCTAATGGTTTCCAGTAATAACAATAATGATCATCCATTAAAAAAACAAAGTAAAGTCTCACATACTCTTGAATTGAATGTGAATAATCAGACAAACATCTACATTTGGATAATCAATCTTTATAGTGTTGCCACATAACGATATTCCTCCAAATCTTCCTTCTGAACAGAGACGAAGGCTGGCAAGCAGAAGGTGCAGGCAATAAAGAAGCTAGTACTTCAGCTCCCTAAACCCAACCAGGACACCATGAGAGTACTCTTCAGACACCTGCAGACGTAAGTTCCCAGCCTGTTAATGTCATTGGAGCACAGCCAGAACATGTTGTATTCCGTGTCCAGAATTCGGATGCATTGTAGAATGCGGTAGGCGAATGCTACAGTACTACAGTAGTAGTACTACTAACTCATAAATAGTCTTTTTTCTATTAGCCCAGTGTTTTTAAAAAGTAGAGTGACAACAGAGGGTCAAACGTACTGTAAAGGGTGACGGAGAGGTCACACTAAAACATCAAGCTCTGTAGAAAGTTACATATGACCCTCCTATCCCCCTTCCCCCCACCCGACCGTGGCATCCCGGGCCCATGTGTGCAGGACAGGGGGAAATGACCTCAGTGCTGCCTGCGTGTGCAAGTTGCCTGGCCCCTGTCCCGGTCCACTGTCCTGGCCAGGCTAAAGGGGCCATATGGCTAAACCCATGTCCCAGGAGAGGTGTTCTATCCCATCTTACCCTTCTCCATATTTACCACCCCACACAGGAGGCCAAATGACTCATTTTAGATTGATGAGCCCCTCCCTAACTGGAACATACCCCTTGGCTACAGCAGAGGACGTGTGTGTTTGTCTGTTTGCTTTCGAATGCCAGGTCCCTCAATAAGTCCAAATCCCCCATTCATATCCCCATGCAGAATTGCCTGCAGAGATAACCCCAAAACATCTCTTTATCTCTCTCTTTCTTTCTCTCTCTATTTCTGTCTCCCTCCTCTGGCTCTTTCTTTTTCTCTCCTTTCTCTATCTTCCTATCTCTACCTCTTGTTCCCCCTCTCTCTCTTTCAGCAATGACACACCTAGTTCAAGGAATGGTTTCAGCGGCATTTCTATCCTATTTCTCAGTCCTTCTCAGCTCTTCTTTGCAGCTCCTTTATGCAGCTTTGCATAATAGAATATGTTGAATAATATCCTCATAAAAACTATCAATGGATTGCGTGAAGTAATGTTACTGACACATTGTTTTGCTCACACGGTTTCATTACGAGGGGATTGTGGGGACAGAGTAAATCCCAGGCAGTGCCTCCAAGTCTGCCCCCACCACAAAATGACTTCTCCCTGCCCTCTCACCATGCAAATAATCAAGCCAGAACGTCTCATGTGACAGAATGGCAGGAGAACGGGCCTCTAGGGACCAGATCCAGGACTTTGGCTACCACACCCTTACCTATTGATGTGGTTTAGCTTTAATTCACTTATTTCTCTCTCCCTCTTTCTCGCTCTCTGTCTCGCTCCATACCGCGTTCACTTCCAGTTCCACTCTTTATTTCTCATAGGCTAGATGCGTTTGCCTAATCTAAATTTCACACCAGACCACAGTAAATTGGGATCATGTGTGATTTTTTTACATTTATTATTTGCCTTTTTTCCCGCAAAGAGAAGAACATAGCAGCATTGGAGGGCGCACAGGACCAGTGTATAAAACATTCTCTGAGATTGCCAGAGAGAAAATCTTATAAAGACAATTAGAGGTAAAGGATGCGAGTACGAAGTTTACGCTGACAAACGTTTATCAGTGGTGCATGTTGCCTTATCGAGGATATCAAATGAGATTACAGAGTGTGTGAATGTGTGTCCCTGCCTCCCGTGTTAAACAACTTCTATTCCAGAAGGAAGAGTGGTTTATGATCCCAGGCTTCACTGGGCGGTTTTATTTCGGTCCTGGCTGGGTTGGCTGTGCCTTCAGTAATGTAGGAGTCTATGAAGTTTTCTGACTGCTTTGTTGTGGCTTCATTCTCTGCCTGTGTGGAACCAGTGTTCCTTTTCCCCCCAATCCATAGGGTCTGGCTTCAATATCGAGCTGTGTACTTGCATTGTGGTGATGTGGTCAAGGAAACCAGATTCTCTGAAGTGTACCTTCACTTAGCCATTCTATTTATTCTACTTTTTGTAAGTGTTTTTGTCACTGCTGTTCATTGTACCATTTACCACAAGGGTTTTAAAAAAATCCATGGGCTTTCAATTCCCGCTGACCTTACTACAGAGTGGAAAACAAACCTCTATAGGTGTGATAGGTAGCCACAGCCGAGGCTAGGAGAGTAATCTAAATCAATGGATGCTGCTGAACCAGAATGGATGACATAGGTCTGTCTAGAACAGCTCTTATGATTGGCTCTCAACTGCCATCATCCAATGCAGTGTTGTTTAACCATAGTGCACCAAGAAGATGCTCACTGCTTGGAAACTTTTCAACACTTCAACTCAAATGTTTGGTCCCATGGGGTATTTTTAGTTCAGATCAAATGGGGCGCTGTCTGTTCACTTTACGAGACTGACACTTATAGTTTCAACCTTCGAGCTTTAGACCACCCCCCCATCCCCTCTCCTCCTCACCCCGCCTCCTCCGGCTCCCTGCCCCTTCCTCTCTCTCTCCTCCCATCCCCACCTCAATTTATTATCTGTCCCATGATCCTGAAGGAGTCAGTGATCCTGACCCAATTAGGAGGAGCCTTCCAGGCGAGGAGGAGGGAAGGAGGGGAGGAGGAGGAGGAGGAGAAGAAGGAGGGGACCCCATCATGGTCCAGCTCTCATTTTCTGTCATGCCCCGCCTGGAGAAACTAGATGCTAATTAATTACCATTGGCATCTTGGGCCGTGCACGTCAGCTCATGTAGGAGACATCAATGATTCGTCAGATCAAATCACGAGTCCCCTCTGGTCAGCTCTCTGGGTAGGGTAGGATGGACATTGCTGATATGAGCTGTGTATGCCACCATGGCTTTTTGGAAACACTGTGCCAGGGTGTTGGTGACTAGTCATTACTTGCAAGTTTGGGTGTGAAGTATTTGAAGTGTGATTTTGTTTCCTGTAAGTATAGCTAGTGTTAGAGGTTGTAGCCGTTGTAGTCAGAGGAAGAGGAGATGAGGAATAGCTAGTCTACAGTAAGTTATACCAGTCTCCGTTGTGCCGAGGCAGAATGATCCTGAGAACTTAGTAAGGTGATGTATTCCTTCTGTGAATATACAGTGGAATTACTTTAATAATGAATAATAATAATATACAGTGGAATTACTTTAATAATTGAGTCGCCTTATTTGAGATCATTAGTGAACCATTAGGCATGGTAATCCAGACCCTTAGATCATCGCAGTGTTCTAATTAAGTTAAAACGCTGATGGTCAGACAGGCAGAGAACAGTGATGTACTGTACACAGGCACAGGGCTGAGGTTAATTGCAGACATAAATAGGAAATTATAGCGTGTACACATTTTAATCAGGTTTCACTCCAAGACACACTCCAAAACACTTAGTCACATGGACATACATGCATGCAAAGACACAGACCTACAGTAATGGCAAATGCATGGATAGAAACTCTATTCATCAGGTGAATACAACTGTATTTAGAAAGTCAAAAATAAAATAAAAAGCACTTGCACATCATATTGTCCACCTCAAGTACGTGCGTTCAGTAAAATTTGTTTTTCCCAGTCATCCCCTGAAATATATATTTTACCAGAATCTTACAGCACATGCATTGCATGCGGTGACAGTAAATCTCTAATTCTGCTTCGCTAGCACCGATAAATAGGTGGCAGTGAATTTCACTTCCTGCAATTACACTCCCACCTGTGAACGTAAGTGCTCTCGTCTGGAATCAATTATGGCACTCTTTTCACAATATAGTTCCTTCCAAGACATCAGTGTTTTGTGCCTTACTAGCATTATGGCACAGGGAGACACTGTTCAGTACTAGCTACATTGGTATTGCTAAAGCTAGCACTATTGCATTATTACTATACATAAATTACCACAGTACATTGATACAGATTCGCTCTGACACCGTAGCATGATAGCATATTTTATGGAAAATATAATTTTTTGGCTTAAAGTGAGATGAGGATAATTATTCATAATGATTATGTCAGGTTGGATCATCATCATGCCTTTCTCTTAGTAATGAGCTTGAGAAATATGCATGGCATGAACACGCCGGGTCGATATTATAATGACATGTGGCAGAGCAAGATGTTGACCATCCCACATGATTAACCATTTAGAGGCATATTTCCATTGGTGAGAGATACAGCCTGATCGTGACCTTTCCAGGCACGTGTTTTATTGACATATACTGTAGCACTGAAATCAACTGTTTAGACAGACTATCCCTAATGTGAATGTCAGTCCATCTTAGATGTCTATCCTGATTGAGCTCTTGCATGCCTGCCTTTACATCAGCTAGATGTTATGTTAACTTAACTATTATAGTACTTGTCACAAAGAATACCAACGCTATACTTTGGGGAAAAAGGTAAAGAAATAAAATTGAACTTTTCTAGTGTGTGTTTTCTTACTATACATGTGCACTACATTTAGGCAATGGAAAAAATATGCAGACTGTTGTTTTATTTAGCTTTTTGTTTTATGACATGTAAGCCATAGATAACATCACTTAGGGCTTTCCAAAAGACCAGCTTCAGACGCCGCAGCGCTGCAGTGCCTAAGCCTGGCACCCTGACAATACCTTTTGGATGCAATTATCTGCTGAGAGGCCCTGTGTGGATCCGTTTTGGGCACGGAGGGACCCCATCCCACCTCAGAACGCTCCATCAAGATCCCACTGACAGCTTGGAGATGCGCCCCACGCCACAGCCCTTCCATCCCGTTCCAGGCCTCACTCCATAATGGGCCCAGAGGCCTGTGGGCGGCAGCCTCCTCCACAGAGGGAGTAGAGACTGGAGCGGAGTGGGTCCCCCTGCCTGGGCCTGCCTGGGTCTTTGTCCCACAGCCAAGCCTCAGCTCAGGAAGAATACTTCTCAAAAAGCCTCCCTGTATCACGTTCTCTGTGCTTTCTCCAGAAAGTACAACCACTGAGTCCTTATATACACTCTGCATAGCATACTGCTCATGTCAAGATAATGAAATATATATCTAATGGATTATGGCCAAGGAAGAAGGTGAGGCAATCTGTACAGTGAAACAAATGCAGATCGTACAGGAGAGAATATCATCTACAGTTTCCTCATTGCGGCATAGAATCGTACAGCATGTATGTAATGTACAAGAGTTGCCTGTGCTTCTTCATTTCCTGCCCCCGTTTTATCCAGTCCCCCTCTCTACACTGAAACTCCATCCAGATTTATTTTGTAACTATCCCTATTCAGATACATTAGAGTCAATAGATGTTCCGCAGCTGACTAACGGTGCTGAATGTGTGGCATGAAGTGAGAGGTTTAGTTGTGGCTGAACCTGGATCTTTGAATACACAAAGCTGGGTGCACAAATGATATACAGAGTTACCAATACTGAAATAAGAGATGTTCTCAACAGGGGCCACTCAAGGGTAAAAATCAGCCTTGCTAACAAATCTACTGAATGTGTGCAGAAATGATCCACCATTTTCCGGTGGCAATGAGATGTCTGTTTTTGTGATGATCATTGATGTTGACTGGAAAAACCCTGTTTGGTGACTCATGCGTTAATATCCCATTGTTTCAATCTCAACCATCTAAATCCAAGCTCTCTCTTATTTTCACAGATAATTTAACCATTATCTCTCTGCAGGATTCTGACGTGTTCACGGAAAAACCTGATGTCGACACAAGGCATCAGCATCGTGTTTGGCCCGACACTCATGTGGCCTAAGCTGGACTGTGGGAACATGGCGGTCAACATGGTCTATCAGAACCAGATAGTGGAGTTCATCCTCATTGAGAGCCCAGAGATCTTCGGCCTGGAGAAGAAGTGATAAGGACATTTTATCTACAGCAATGGATGGATTCATGAACAGACAGGAGGACCTGTTGTGCCTAAAGCTTGGAGCTAGTATTACTGTAATATATTATTAATAGTGAGGATTTACACCTTATCTTAAAGTTTTAATATCATTTATATTTTACTATATCGTTAGTTACACTTCTTGAACCCAGAACCCAAACTGTGATTTCTGAATTGTGCTATAGTGAATGCATACTAGTAAATAGCTTATTTTGTGGTCTGGCTCTTCCATTGCCTTATACTGCACAGTATCATGAATGAAGTAATGATACTATGTTAAGTTATCTGTGTGTGCCTGTGTGATGCATTCAAATCTGTCTTTATTCAAGTCTGTGAATGAGCATCATCCTCAAGTGTGTCTGAGACAGGCTCATTTGCATAGAGCCTGTCTCAGACACACTTGGAAATTAAAAATAATCATTTGAATATGAGCACTGAGGCTGTTTTTTTTTCATATGCATTGTATGAAACCACAAGCACATTGGAAAAAGTCTCCCTTCCTCCTCCAATTGCAAATGTCTGTTTTAGGGGTTAAACAAACATATACAATGATGGAGCATGAATACTGGGTGATCAGAGGAGCCTACCCACACACAGAAACACACACACACTGTGTGTGTGAGAGAGAGAGACAACCCGGATGAGATGATTACTTTTAATAATTTTCTCTGACGAACGACCACTCATCGAAATATAACTAATGGAGCTGTCCCTGAAATAAAACAGTCAATCACAGTGTAAATGCATGGGAGGGCGAGCAGAGAGGAGCAGCCACAGCCTTTGTAGTCTAATAAGTGATCACAGGACTCATATCATACGTCTGTCGGCTCCTATTACACAGCCCTGCTCCTCAAAGCACGGCCGCAATTAAAACAGGCTCCCTAATCTAGACTTATGTAATGCTATTTAAATGTGTCACTTTTAAAGTTGCCATCGTGTCCAGTACTGTACACAGTGAACTCCTTATTCTATTCTCACATCACTTTCTGTACAGCACTGTATACTGTAAGAAGTTACAGGGATCTGAAACACCTGAGAGATTCATGACAAGAGAATCACAACAGATTATACACAAACCTGTTTAAGATCATTTAATTCAAGACTGAATCTAATTCCTGAATGTTTGATGAAGATCGGGGAAAAGCTTTAATCTAGGAAAATACTTTGTTTAGGCTTTTTGTCAATATGTTTGCTTTGATTTATCCAGAATGATCCAAAGCTGGTCAGCAGCACCACTTCTTCATTGCTCTACGTCAGACCAGAGGGAGGGTGGGGTGAATCAGCACCCTCTGCTGGTCACTAGTGGCCAGGGCAGTGTCACTCAGATAAGATGTTCTCCATCACTATCAGATCACAGCTGCTCTGCTCCTACTTATATGACTAGAGACCACATGAAACACACTCCCTGTCTGCTCTGACCATTTGCTCTCTGGGAGCAAAGCTTTGTTGCGCTGTGTGCTATTTTTGTCTTTTCGGCTGGAGTAGGAGTCTCTTGTCTTTTAAAATACAGCAGGAGTCGCAGGTTTGCCAACACTGCAGACTTGCCCTCAAAGAAAATTGTTTGTCTTCGTTGTGGATGCAGAAACCCCAAGAAAGCCATAGACTGTGTAGATACATTTTTGTCAATGTGGTCATCCATTTTACGATGTCTAAATATCAGTATGATGACAACTCTGCAATACTGCACCAATGACAACAGATGTCCTAGAGCATGTCCTAAATCAATATCATTATACCAGGAGGACTAATGGATCTATGTAATTTGGGATGGTCCAGACACACCCTCAAGCACCAACCACTTACAGCATCTGTAGCATATAGTATCATAGACTACCAGTCCAAAGAGCTTCCACTCTGAAGCTGCCACTTTAAAGCCACTTTGAAAGTCAAAGTATGTCAAAAGAACCTGTATCAAATAATTAATTAGTCTTACTCCCAGTAGGTTGAGAGTCGTTTGAAAGGCAATAAGGTGCCATGCTTTCATACTCCTCAACAGCACTATAGAGCTGGTTAGATGACCCGTTGTGGATGTACTAATCAGTTCCCTGTAGAGCTTATTTGAGGAAGAGCATGTAGAGAGATAAGGCTAAAGCAACAGGAGCCCTGTCTAGTGTGACAAACCCACTTCCAATCAAAATGTTCCAAGTTAAATCAAGATCACTACATCTTCTGGTAGGGCACCAACCAACTATTGTATTTGTTGAGGAGAAACGTGATTTGTGTAAATACTGTCAGAAAGCGTTTCTCAGTCAGCATATCTCCATATGGATTGAGTGTACAAATAATCCAGAGATACAATTGTAGCTGTGTGGTACTGTACGACAGCATTCACATCAGTTTAAAATCAGCCAACTGCTTTCATACCCCCTAACAGAAGTTTCTGTTTATACACTTTTTAAAAGCCAATGCAAAGACTATGCCATTATGGAATGTGCTATTTTTTTCTACAGAGCTCAGCAGAGATAAGAGAAAGTCTAATTATGGGAAAGCCATTTTTCTGCATTTCATTATTCTCTAAATCAGATGTCTCATGCCTTGGCAGAGAACTGGGAGAACGATGGGAGAGTGACATACTTAAACTAGCTTTGTGGTTGTGTTTCACTAAATCTCCACGGAGAATAAAAGACAGAACGAGTTCCAGCTTTGGGTGACCTCCCTCCTGGCACGCAGAGACACTTTCCAAGACCAAACGAGCCCGGCAGGCCACCAATGATTTCAGCGCCACATTTCACTCTCTACACAACTTTTGACAAAAAACATGAATGTGGTCTTGGATCCAAGAAACCGAGTTTTTGCTGCATGGGAATGTTTCATCCATTTGCTTGTTTTGTTAAAAGGGGTTGTCGAAGTGTTGGACGGAGAGTAGGAAGGATATGCTTAAAGTAATTGGCAACATAAATATGTAATGTCAATAGGGCAGTATAAATAATAGGACCAGGGTTAACTGCAGAGTGGTCTGTGAATAAGGGAGAGGTTACAGAAGAATGACAATGCTGCCATATGACACTACGTTCAGCTTGGGACCCCTCTGTCCAACTCCATAACCAAGATGTGAGTCAGAGTAGGCTACAGTACAGGGGGAATGTGGCCGGTTTGTTTTCCTTCTCCCAGCCAAGCCTCTCTCTGTGTGGTGATTTCATATAATAACTGTCGACCACTCTGTTTTGGAATAGCCCCCCTTTGTTCCTTTTTGGAAGAGCTTCATGGCAACGGACGTCTGCCTTCTTTAGTATAAAAAAATCCTTCAAAAAGAAGAAATGGAGGCATAACAATACAGTGTCCCTGTGAAACGCATGCCACGTTCTAACCACCAGGCCTATTAAAACACAACCCCAGCTCCAAAAGAACATGGCAGCATATTGATAGCATATGACTGTGTCACTTGAGGACAAACTCCTTTCTCCATTCCTCCCCCTTTAAACATTTTCTATCAGGGAACACCGTCACAGAGAAATTAAATGGCCCATATGGCAACTGTAAAAAGCTAATGTGGACTAATCAGAGCTAGCCGGGCTCTGCTAATTACTGTACCTTTAATGCTGCCTCTCCTAGGACTAGGCTCATCAGAATCCTCATGGAAAATTGAGGCTGGCCTTTATTTAAAAATGTATTTTCTTTCCTCAAGTGTTGCATTTTTAAATAACTCCCCGTGTTTCTGTGACAGTCTCAGAAGTCCTCTGATAGGCCTACGCTTGGGTTAAGGCTTGATTTGCTAAATTCAGTTTACAGATGTGGTAAATGAAGTTGCCACTTTAGAGACGTATTTATAAGTTTGTCACTGTGAATTTATGCATTTTCTTTTCCCTTTATCGTGTTCTAGGAACAAATGCAGCAACATAGCATGATGAGAACTAGTGTTGCATGTAGGCTACTATACAGTTAACTGGGTAGCACTTTATCTTATGACACGGTTTCTACTGGCAACATGCAACAATTTCAAAGATTTTCCGACCCAAAACAATGCCAGCGAAGGAGAGGTACTTTGAGCGGTCTCTAGTGCGATTTAGGAGGCGCGCACACCACCCACCGCTTCCGAGTATATTACTCACAAATGTTCCGTCTCTGGATAATAAAGTTGACGAGCTCAGGGCGAGGGCTTCTTTCCAGCGAGACATCAGGGATTGTAACATACTCTGTTTCCCGGAAACATGGCTCTCTCGGGATATACTGTCTGAGTCGATCCAACCAGCTGGGTTCTCAGTTCATCGTGCAGACAGGAATAAATATCTCTCCGGGAAGAAGACGGGCGGGGGTGTATGTTTCATGATTAACGACTCATGGTGTAATTGTGATACATACAGGAACTCAAGTCCTTTTGTTCGCCCAACCTAGAATACCTCACAATCAAATGCCGACTGTATTATCTCCCAAGAGAATGTTCTTCGGTTATAGTCACGGCCATGTATATCCCCCCTCAAGCCGATATCACGACGGACCTCAAAGAACTTTACTGGACTTTATGCAAACTGGAAACCACATATCATAAGGCTGCATTTATTGTAGATTGGGATTTTAACAGAGCAAACTTGAGGAAAAGGCTGTCAAAGTTCTATCAACATATCGACTGTAGCACTCAGGCTGGTAAAACACTCGACCTCTGTTACTCCAACTTCCAGGATGCATATAAGGCCCTCCCCCAAACTCCTTTCAAAAAATCTGACCACGACTCCATTTTGCTCCTCCTTCCTATAGGCAGAAACTCAAACAGGAAGTACCTGTGCTGAGGACTATCCAATGCTGGTCTGACCAATTGGAATCCACGCTTCAAGATTGTTTTGATCACGCGGACTGGGATATGTTCCAGGTAGCTTCAGAGAATAATATTGACAAACACACTGATACGGTGACTGAGTTAATCAGGAAGGGTATAGGAGATGTTGTACCCACTGAGACTATTAAAACCTACCCAAACCAGAAGCCGTAGATAGATGGCAGCATTCCCTCAAAACTGTAAGCGAACCACCGCATTTAACCATGGCAAGGTGACTGGGAATATGGCAGAATGCAAACAGTGTAGTTATTCCCTCCGCAAGGCAATCAAAGAGGCAAAACGTCAGTATAGAGACAAAGTAGTGTCGCAATTCAACGGCTCAGACACAAGACGTATGTGGCAGGGTCTACAGACAATCACGGACTACAAAAGGAAAACCAGCCACGTTGTGGACACCGATGTCTTGCTTCCGGATAAGCTAAACACCTTCTTCACCCGCTTTGAGGATAACACTGTCACACCCTGATCTGTTTCACCTGTCCTTGTTATTGTCTCCACTCCCTCCAGGTGTTGCTTGCTTTCCCCAGTGTATTTATCCCTGTGTTTCCTGTATCTCTTTGCCAGTTCGTCTTGTATGTTCCAAATCAACCAGCATTTTTTCCCATTCTCCTGCCTTTGCTATACTCCTTTTTATAGTCCTCCCGGTTTTGATGCTTGCCTGTTTCTGGACTCTGGACCTGCCTGCCTGAACATTCTGCCTGCCTTGACCTCGAGCCTGTCTGCCACTCTGTACCTCCTGGACTCTGAACTGGTTTTGACCTTTTGCCTGTCCACGACCATTCTCTTGCCTACTCCTTTTTGGATTATTAAAGATCTTAAACTCCAACCATCTGCCTGCTGTGTCTGCATCTGGGTCTTGCCTTGTGTCATGATAAACACAGTGTGTTGGTGGCCCGCTACCAAGAACTGTGGGCTCTCCTTCTCCATGGCCGACTTGAGTAAGACATTGAAGTGTGTTAAACCTCGCAAGGCTGCCGGCCCAGACGGCATCCCTCGCCGCGTCCTCAGATCATGCGCAGACCAGCTAGTCGGTGTGTTTACAGACATATTCAATCTCTCCCCATCCCAGTCCGCTGTCCCCACATGCTTCAAGATGGCCACCATTGCTTTCTTGGGTACAGGAACAAAGGTAACTGAACTAAATGACTATCGCCCCGTAGCACTCACTTCTGTCATCATGAAGTGCTTTGAGAGACTAGTCAAGGATCATGTCACCTCTACCTTATCTGTCAAGCTAGACCCACTTCAATTTGCTTACCGCCCCAATAGATCCACAGACGACGCAATCACCATCACACTGCCCTATCCCATCTGGACAAGAGACATTTGTATGTAAGAATGCTTTTCATTGACTATAGCTCAGCATTCAACACCATAGTACCCTCCAAGCTTATCATTAAGCCAAAAGGATCAGGACAACAACCAACCGAGCCACTGCCTGTTCACCCCGCTATCATCCAGAAGGCGAGGTCAGAACAAGTGCATCTAAGCTGGGACCGAGAGACTGAAAAACAGCTTCTATCCCAAGGCCATCAGACTGTTAAATAGCCATCACTAACACATAAAGTCTATGTATATAGGCAGCAGCCTCTAAATCACTGGCCACTTTAATAAATGGAACACTAGTCACTTTAATAATGTTTACATATCTTGCAATACTCATCTCATATGTATATACTGTATTCTATACTATTCTATTGTATCTTAGTCTATACCGCTCTGACATTGCTCGTCCATATATTTATATAATCTTAATTACATTAATTTACTTAAATTTGTGTGTATTGGGTATATGTTCTGAAATTGTTAGATATTAGTTGTTAGATATTACTGCACTGTTGGAGCTAGAAACACAAGCATTTCGCTACACCTTTATAACATCTGCTAAACACGTGTATGTGACCAATAACATTTGATTTGATTTATTCCATGTAAGGCATCCAGACCTTATGAAAGTTGCACAGCATACCCTTCATCTTGTTATAAATCAAATCTAGTGATACACAACTTGACATTTCTTCCATCCATTGTGGGAGGATAACCAACCTTCCAACAGCATTTCGCTACACCTGCAATAGCATCTGTAAATATGTGTATGTGACCAATAAAATTTGATTTTGAATTAATTGCAATGCATTTCTTAGCCACTATAAATACTAGGTTACACTGTTTCTTCTGATATGTTTCCAGTTTCAACATTTCCAAGCAAACAAAAAAAGGGCAATGGGAGAATCTGTAGACATGCTAAGATAAAATAACATACTCTTTGCCAGAATTCATCCAGCCTTCACAAGACCTTACATGCAAATATATTCCCTTTTGTGTTTTACACCTCCAGCAGAATAATTACATTTCTGTGTGCATTATATCCAGTTTCACTGGCATATAGTACATTCTATGGATGGTCTTAACCTGTAGAGGACAGAGGGCGCTGTTTTCACTTTGGGGGAAAATTGTGCCCAATTTAAACAGCCTCGTACTCAATTCTTGCTCGTACAATATGCATATTATTATTACTATTGGATAGAAAACACTCTCTAGTTTCTAAAACCGTTTGAATTATATCTGTGAGTAAAACAGAACTCCTTTTGCAGCAAACTTCCTGACAGGAAGTGGAAAATCTGAAATCGATGCACTGTTCTAGGGCCTACCTATTAATGTCTTTGATATTTATTAGTATAGATGCACTTCATACGTCTTCCACTAGATGTTGACAGGCAGTGAAAGAAGAAATGGAGTGTGTAGATGGATCTGGGGATCTGGGGTCGGATCTGGGGTCGAATAATAGCTTTCTGCATGACGTGTCACCAGTTTCCTGTTTTCTGGAGAGCGCGTGAAGGGACCTGGATTTGCCTTCTGATAAGCTGTCATTATGGACGACTAATATCTCCAGCTTTGATTTTATTTGATACATGTGACAATATCATCGTAAAGTATGTTTTTTCAATATAGTTTTATTAGATTATTGAAATTTATTCGGGACGTTAGGCGTGTTGCGTTGTGTGTCTTTGTTCAGGAAGGAGAGCTTAGCGCCACTTTGCTAGCTTTCCGTGCTAATTGACTGGAGAAGAGGACATTCTAAATCCAAACAACGATTGTTCCCGACAAAGGACCCCTTGTACAACATTCTGATGAAAGATCATCAAAAGTAGGACCCATTTTATGATGCTATTTCATATATCTGTCGAACATGTTGTACTAGTCGTTTGCGCCCAGATTTTGGGTACTCTCTCGCTATACCTAAGCTGGATGTAACACGGCGATTGCATGAAGAACTAGTGTATCTATCATTTCCTATACAACATGTATTTTCTAGTAATGTTTATGAATAGTTATTTGGTCAGAATAGTTGGAGTGTCATAAAAATATCCGCACATTCTGGGAAAAAGATGCTACGTTAGCACAATGTATAACCACTGATTTCAGCTCTAAATATGCACATTTTCGAACAAAACACAAGTGTATGTATAACCTGATGTTATAGGACTGTCATCTGATGAAGGTTTATGAAGGTTAGTGAAAATTAATATATTTTGCTGGTTTATTCCCTATCGCTAACGTGCCTATTGCTATCGCTAACGTGCCTTGATGAATGAATGCAGTAGTGTGGTAGGCTATTGTAGTAAGCTAATATAATGCTATATTGTGTTTTCGCTGTAAAACACTTAAAGAATCGGAAATATTGGCTGGATTCACAAGATGTTTGTCTTTAATTTGCTGTACACCATCCATTTTTCAGAAATGTTTTATGATGAGTATTTAGGTATTTGACGTTGGTGTCTGTAATTACTCTGGCTGCTTCGGTTCTATTTCTGACGGTAGCTGTGATGGTAGCTGCAATGTAAAACTGATTTATACCTCAAATATGCACATTTTTCAAACAAAACATAGATTTATTGTATAACATGTTATAAGACTGTCATCTGATGAAGTTGTTTCTTGGTTAGTTTGGTTGGTTCTTGGTTAGTTAGGTTGGCTTTGTGCATGCTAGCTGTGCTGTGAAAAATGTCTGTCCTTTTTTGTATTTGGTGGTGAGCTAACATAAATATATGTGGTGTTTTCGCTGTAAAACATTTAAAAAATCGGACATGTTGACTGGATTCACAAGATGTGTATCTTTCATTTGCTGTATTGGACTTGTTAATGTGTGAAAGTTAAATATTTCTAAAAAATATATTTTGAATTTCGCGCTCTGCCTTTTCAGTGGCATGTGGGAGGAGTTCCGCTAGCGGAACGCCAGAGCCAGACAGGTTAAACTGTAATAATTTATGTCTGAGATTATATGAGCATGACTGGGCATTCAAACATATTTGTATCCATTCATCATCATCAATATCATCTCCCAGTTCTTCCTCACATTTTTGTTTCACATGTTTTGTGTCATCGGGAAAAGCCTCTATCAACCCTTGGTACAGTTTGGAAATCAACTTTAGAGGTTTGTCAGACTGCTTTAAAATAGTTTAAATCTTTTAAGCTTCTTGCTTGTCCCATGTTTTCTGTACAGAGAAAATAAAGTGTTGTGTCTGCAGCTCTGTCACAGACTGGTCTTCCCTGGCTGCCTGACCCTGATTAGACCCCTGTCACTGTCACTGTCTGATCCTATTCAGATGAGGCATGACAAAGAATGACATTAGTATACATTATATTATCCATGAATAGAATCAATGGTTCAACAATTGAAATTACCATTATTCCCAGATCTCAGACTGTAGCCTACCCGTCAACTCAAGATGGAACTTTGTATGCATTCACTCATAGTTATAATATACTGCAAAATTTACCTGAGCTATGTAGACTGGTCTTCCTTGGCTGTCTGACGCTGCAGGGACACCTGTCACCATCTGATCCTTCTAAGACATGATGAGCATAGTGTTGTGTAATGACTGTGTACCATGACAGTGAAGCCTGTAGAGCTGTGTATACTGTGTCAGTGTGAAAAGTAGGGAATTAGCTAGGGAAACTGACAGTTCAAAAACATTACATTGCTATACTGACTAATAAAAACGTCAGAATATCAGTCTTCAATCATTTGGCCACTGGTTTCATCGTTTGATTTAGCTCTGGTGTGATTGAGGCAAAAATAATAGCTAAAGTTAGCGAGCTAGCTAATTAACTAGCTAATGTTAGCCAGCTTTTGGCTAGCTCTGCTAGCTAATGGTACAATGGTACATCATCAAATGTACCTCCGTTGAAAAGGGACAAAGCAAAGGCTACAAAACATTTCCAAACACACAACAGCTGTTAGATACTGTTTTCTGACAGATAGTTAGAGGCTAGCTAGAGCTGAGCTGGCTGTGGTAGCTACTAGCTAGCTAACTAGCTGCTAGTAGTTAATTTACCTCAGTCGGGGGGGGGGGGGATGAAACATTAGCTAAGGTAACATGTCTGTTACACTACTAGCTCAGTACTGGGAATCTATATATTTTTCTTCTGTCAAACAGTAGTTACCTTGCCAGCTAGATCAGCCAACTAAAGAGTAGCCAGTTTCTGCTCTGCTTGCTTTTACAACTCAGAGATAAATCGCAACACAGACAGCAGCTACCTCTGTTCATCTCTCCTGTGCTGGTCTTATACGCCAGCCTTTCAGAAGCTTTGCCTTCAAACAGCCTGTTTGCTCTGTGGTGTCTCTGCGGTCCTAAATCCAGCAAGCTGAAACCAGAAAACAGCCTACCCGACTGCTCTGAGGCATCCGCATGGTCCTAAAGCACACCAGAGACGCGTTTTGTAACACAGCGCAATGATAAAACTATGGGGGACAAAAATGCAATTTCAGAATCTGGGGGGGGGGGGGGGGTGCCCCTTGTCACCAGCGAAAGTTGCGCCCCTGCCCCTGTTGGTCACAGACACCTTAAAAAAAGTAGGGCATGGATCAGAAAACCAGTCAGTATCTGGTATGACCACCGCAGCGCGACACATCTCCTTCGCATATATTTGATCAGGCTGTTGATTTTGGCCTGTGGCATGTTGTCCCACTCCTCTTCAATGACTGTGCAAAATTGCTGGATATTGGGGGGAATTGGAACACGCTGTCGTACATGTCGATCCAGAGCGTCCCAAACATGCTCAATGGGTGACATGTCTGGTGAATATGCAGGCATATTCATATGAAGGGACATTTTCAGATTCCAGCAATTGTGTACAGAGCTTTGCGACATGGGCCGTGCATTATCATGCTGAAACATGAGGTGATGGCAGCGGATGAATGGCACGACAATAGGCCTCAGGATTTCATCACGGTATCTCTGTGCATTCAAAATGCCATCGATAAAATGCAATTGTGTTCGTTGTCCGTAGTTTATTCCTGCCCATATCATAACCCAAAGGCATCAGCTCTGGTGCAGTCAGCATGTCAATTGCACGTTCCCTCAAAACTTGAGACATATTTGCCATTGTGTTGTGTGACAAAACTGCACATTTTAGAGTGGACTTTTATTGTCCCCAGCACAAGGTGCACCTGTGTAATGATCATGCTGTTTAATCAACTTCTTGATCAGGTGGATGGATTATCTTGGCAAAAGAGAAATGCTCACTAACAGGGATGTAAACAAATTTGTGCACAGAACGAGACAAGCTTTTATTTCTGCTCATTTCTTTTATTTAGCTCATGAAACACAGGACCAAAACTTTACATTGCGTTTATATTTTTGTTCAGTGTATTCAATTCACAAATCATTATTCCCAACTGCCTGATATTAAATGGTATTAAACGGTGGTTATTATTCATAGGTTATTACTGCATAATTAGCACTTAGCCTGCAATGTTTCAGAAAATACCTGATTAATAACTGACGGTTTGCATGTAGGAAATAGATTATTTTCAAAGACCTTGACAGTTATAATAAAGCCATTGGAGAGATGATCAACATCTTTATTCAGCATCTCAGTCTCCAGAGTGGAATAGCAGGTCTTTCCCACATAGAAACCTATATCAGATGTAATGAGGAAAACAGTTGTGCCTTATCCATATCCACATGTGCACATGTACATTTGCATAAACACATTTCCCCAGACCAGTCTTTGTTTTTGTCTTTCTTTGAGTTTGTCATTCCATGCTGGAGGTGTTGTTTCAGTCTAGAATCAGACAGCCTCAGAACCAAGAGAACGGAACCAGGCTTTTTTCTGATGCGTGAAATTAATGTTGCTGTTCTTTGTTGATAATCCACCAGTTTCAAAATGCCCCAAACCAACATTTTCTTACTTTCAAATTCAAATAGCAGAGGCTTTTTCTCTGTCTTCCATCTCTCTAAAGAGTTTATTTTTACAAAAAAAGTTAATTGTAATTTTAATATTCACAATAATACTGTCCGTCATATAGGGAAACTATCTGCAGGAGTCAGTTATTTCTTGAAAAATGGCATTAGCCTTAGACATGAGGAAAAATGATATTGCCATAGTTCATGGATGTATGGAAGTATATTTCATTGTGAGGCTAAGACGAGTGAACAAGCCCTGTGCTCAGGGCCACAATCTAGTGATTCAGAACCTCCAGCAACAATCTAGCCGACCTACACATTAAGTCGACCTACACATTAAGGAATGAACTGTTTCCCTTTATTTGACCCGTGGCAAAAATAAAATACTTTAATTACCAGGGAGAGAATTATTCTCACTTGGCTGTACGCATGAGTGGAGGGGATAGGATAGGGAGAGACAACAGACTCCAAATGTAACACCAAGACATAGCGAGAGATCACGGTACGCTGATTCTCATGGGTTAGGTTGTATAGCCTCTTCCTTCTTTACCTTATTACAAAGTAGACTGTCAACTCCTTAAAAACTTTCATAAAACCGTAATCTCTGGAAATATACTGTAACCTAGCTATAAAAGGGATTTAATGATTCTGCTCTTATCAGAAACTAATAACAAATATGGTAGATTATCAAAATAAAGGGAGGGACAAACAAACACATCTCATTCATGGTTCCATCCGACTTAAATTGGGGATATTCCGAATTTTCCTAAATCAAAATGAGGAAAGTGGTCACAAGTCGGTTGTTTTTGAGTAACACAGTCCTAGATCAACAGTCATGTACATATCAAACACACACACACTTTCAGAGCACACAACTCATACAGTAAACACACACATGCAGTACACACGACACCAACTGTTCAAAGCAACGTGTCTTAACAGGCCAATGAAAACGTTTAATGCATTCAGTATTTTATGGACTCTGCTATAAAACCTTTTACAGTGGGGTGGCATTTTGCGACGGGGTAGACGGAAGGCATTGTTATGGGCTTTACGGCGTCGTCAGGTCGCGACCTGAGTCTGTTGTGGCTGCTCTGCTAGTCTACAGCTACTAGGAGCATGGTACAGAAGGCATGGGTAGAGGAATGGTGGATGTGTAGTAGACAGAATAGGGTTGTAATTGATTCTAGGATTAGGGTTGAACCAAGTTATGGACATGAAGCTAAGGTTGGAGTTGAGGGTTGGGGTTGAACCAGGACGTGGACATGAAGCTAGGGTTAGGGTTGTGGTTGACTAGGGTTATGGTTGAACCGGGATGTGGACATGAAGCTAGGGTTAGGGTTGTGGTTGACTAGGGTTATGGGTGAACCGGGATGTGGACATGAAGCTAGGGTTAGGGTTGTGGTTGACTAGGGTTATGGTTTAACCGGGATGTGGACATGAAGCTAGGGTTAGGGTTGTGGTTGACTAGGGTTATGGTTGAAGCGGGATGTGGACATGAAGCTAGGGTTAGGGTTGTGGTTGACTAGGGTTATGGGTGAACCGGGATGTGGACATGAAGCTAGGGTTAGGGTTGTGGTTGACTAGGGTTATGGGTGAACCGGGATGTGGACATGAAGCTAGGGTTAGGGTTGTGGTTGACTAGGGTTATGGGTGAACCGGGATGTGGACATGAAGCTAGGGTTAGGGTTGTGGTTGACTAGGGTTATGGTTGAAGCGGGATGTGGACATGAAGCTAGGGTTAGGGTTGTGATTGACTAGGGTTATGGTTGAAGCGGGATGTGGACATGAAGCTAGGGTTAGGGTTGTGGTTGACTAGGGTTAGGGTTGTGGTTGACTAGGGTTGGGGTTGTTCATAATCAGGAGGGAATAGAAACCCTGTCCACGGTTATGGATAATATTAAATCAGGTGTTAGTGAATGATAACTCAATGAATCCACCGATGGAAGGATGCTAGATGATCCCAGTGTGAATATTGGAACAAAAGTAAGAGTGATGTGGACAATCTAAAGGTTGTCACAGAATAAATTAAGATGTAACAATATTACCTAATCTCTGCCATGACTTTAACTGTTCTATCAGAGGCACGCAGTGATTCATAGCTTCATAACTGTTGGTTATCCTATCGTCTCTCCCAATTGGTCTGTAAAGAGGGGTGACATCTATTCAAATTTCATAGTAATAATACCTTATACAATCAGTGGAGGAGTAAGGAAAGATAGCCTTCCACCTGTGACCAAATGCATCTACTTTTTGGTTAAATTTGAAGACTAATCTTCACACATTTTCAAACAAAGAATCTCTTCATTCTCAATATCCAATGCAGCCAGTCTTTAATACTGTCTACACAACAGTACATGCAGCCAGTCTTTAATACTGTCTACACAACAGTACATGCAGCCAGTCTTTAATACTGTCCCCACAACAGTACATGCAGCCAGTCTTTAATACTGTCCCCACAACAGTACATGCAGCCAGTCTTTAATTCTGTCTACACAACAGTACATGCAGCCAGTCTTTAATACTGTCTACGCAACAGTACATGCAGCCAGTCTTTAATACTGTCTACGCAACAGTACATGCAGCCAGTCTTTAATACTGTCTACGCAACAGTACATGCAGCCAGTCTTTAATACTGTCTACACAACAGTACATGCAGCCAGTCTTTAATACTGTCTCCACAACAGTACATGCAGCCAGTCTTTAATACTGTCTCCACAACAGTACATGCAGCCAGTCTTTAATACTGTCTCCACAACAGTACATGCAGCCAGTCTTTAATACTGTCTCCACAACAGTACATGCAGCCAGTCTTTAATACTGTCTCCACAACAGTACATGCAGCCAGTCTTTAATACTGTCTCCACAACAGTACATGCAGCCAGTCTTTAATACTGTCTACGCAACAGTACATGCAGCCAGTCTTTAATACTGTCTCCACAACAGTACATGTTTATTATGTTCAACAGTCTTGATTTCAATTCTGTTCCAACCGTACTATTGTTGACAAACTGAGTGGGCTGTGCTGTTTGTTGCCTCTACAATACTGCGCCACGACGTGAACAGCAGAGTCAGTCTGACACACTTTGCTTAGCGCGAGAGATTGCATTAATTCTCCCATTTCTCCCTGTGACTACCAGGTGGAAGAGCATAACCACAGGGCAAAATTGTTCAGTGTTTAAAACATGGAATGCCATTTTTCTAGTTGTACGGATTGAATGTGTTAGCGGTAAATTGCAGTGATGTGTCATGTCGTGTTTAGTGGCCATTTAGTTTATGATACCGACGGATCCACATTGCATTATGTTCCGCTCTCTACGGAGCTGAATATTGGAAATGAGAGGGTGTCATCATGGGTAGGATTGGGACAAATATCAGGTCAATTGCTTTATGGAGATATATGTGAAGCCCAAATGGATTACTTTTCTTGTCACAAACGATACCAATATGGCATACACCAAACAAACGGATCCCAAGGGACTACAACAGGGCTCCAAACTGGGCAATCTAGGATTTGAATGAGATTCAAAGCATCAAAGACGTCATTATCTCCTAGTAACCCATCGACTACCGTGGTACTTGATAATACCCTACGCATTATGTCAATAGAAAATACAGCCACCATGCTGAGGGCCCCCTGTGTACTCACCACTCCTACTCACACATTAGCTGCATTCAAAACCTCTGTGAGCCACTCTCTGTGCTGGCTGAAGGTGGGGGGCCAGAGGGGTTTGGGGGGGGGGGGGCAGGAGAGGAGGGGTCCCCAAGCCCCTCCACCCCCTCTTCCTTTTATATCATCTTTGAGAACGTAAAATGCATTGGAAGGGGATTGTGGGTAGGTATGCCCGGGGCTAGAGCCGAGTGTCGCGCTCAGTCGTGTGGGTGGACAGTTTGATGATGCACCCTGAGGCCTGTGTTACCTCAAAGTCCATTAATAACCACGATGGGCGCCTCTCCAGTCCCTATGCAGCATAGCCCTACAACACAGCAGCCCTAAAGTACGTGTGCATAATGAAAAGGTTTAATTCAAATATTAACTCTATCGGTTTAAAACATCTTTTCCTCCTCGGTGTCGTGTGAGCCCGTTTGACTAATTCTGTTTTCTTGGCCTGATTTTACTCCATAAAAGATCAAGGGTATATAAGAAGGCAAGGGATTCAGGTTGCTGCTAGCAACACTAAAGGGGAACATGCTTTGAATAGGGGGGAGAGATTGAAGAAGGGGAAGGAGGCCAAACAATGCTGTGGTTAGGCCTATATGCTTAATTCCTGATGATATGGTTAACGTTTAACCTTTTCACCCTCCGCTAATGAAAGTGTCTGTTCTACCTTGAATACATAGTTGTAAGGTATTCTCTAAAGGGGCTGAACAATTATTTAAACCATGGTAGTACATGATTGCATTGTTAGTACTGGCAGTCTGGGCATGACACATTGAGAGCCCCACCTGAAAATGCATGTACCAAAGATATTTGCTTGTCAGATATGGATTCTAGTATTGTAATATGTTGAACATTCTCAAAACAAAACATTATATTCTACAAAACAATAGAAAACAATGTTTATTTGTAGAACTTTACAAGACAGAGCGTAGACAGAGAGACCTGCATTGATACCAGCAGACAAGAACCTAGCCCAAGTCAGTTTAGGTACTTCAACAGTCTCCTGGAGCCTCATTTACAACTGTTAAATATGGGCAGAATAAGCATGCATGCTGCCTTTAGCAAGTGTCTAAGATTGATTGTATATTCAAAACTATTTACACTGAACAAAAATATAAACTCAACATGTAAAGTGTTGGTCCCATGTTTCATGAGCTGAAATAAGATCCCAGAAATGTGTCATTCGCACAAAAAGCGTATTTCTCTCAACTTGTGTGCACACATTTGTTTCCATCCCTGTTAGTGAGCATTTCTCACTTGCCAAGATAATCCCTCCACCTGACAGGTGTGGCATATCCAGAAGGTGATTAAACAGCATGATCATTACACAGGTGCATATTATGCTGGGGACAATAAAAGGCCACATACTAAAATGTTCAGTTATATCATGTTTTTTTTTAAATTATAATAATTTAGCAGGCGCTCTTATCCAGAGTGACTTACAGTAGTAGTAGTGAGTGGATACAATGCCACAGATAGTCTTAAATTGAGGGAGCGAGCAATTGGCATGCTGACTGCAGGAATGTCCACCAGAGCTGTTGTGAGCATTGAATGTTAATGTCTCTACCATAAGCCGCCTCCAACATCATTTGAGAGAATTTGGCAGTATGTCCAACCGCAGACCATGTGTAGTAACCACGCCAGCCCAGGACCTCCACATTTTGTTTCTTCACCTGCGGGATCGTCTGAGACCAGTCACCCAGACAACTGAGGAAACTGTGGGTTTGCACAATGGAAGAATTTTTGCACAAACTGTCTCAGGGAAGCTCATCTGGGTGCTCGTCGTCCTCACCAGAGTCTTAACCTGACTGCATTTCAACGTCGTAACCGAATTCAGTGAGCAAACGCTCACCTTCGATGGCCACTGGTACGCTGGAGAATTGTGCTCTTCACGGTTTCAACTGTCCCGGGCAGATGGCAGACGGCGTGTATGGCGTCATGTGGGCGAGCGGTTTGCTGATGTCAACGTTGTGAACCGAGTGCACCATGGAGATGTGTCACACTGCATGAGGAAAATGGTGGTCACACCAGATACTGACTGGTTTTCTGATCCACGCCCCTCTCTTTTTTTTAAGGTATCTGATATCTGTATTCCCAGTCATGTGAAATCCATAGATCAGGGTCTAATGCATTTATTTCAATTTACTAATTTCCGTATACTGTATGAACTGTAACTCAGTAAAATCCTTGAAATTGTTGCATGTTGCATATTTTTGTTCAGAAAAGGTGAGGAATTTATTCTGCAATGGTTATGGAAATAAAATAAACAGGAAAAAGATTCCTATGTCTATATTTTAGATTCTAAAAATAAAACACAGATGTTCTCTTCTCATTAAAGTGGAACTGACAGTATTTTAACTACTTTGCAGATACAAAACAGACAATCATATCAGTCAAAAATATCAAATTCCCAGTTTATGCTACAAAACCAACTTCATAAGAGGTTTAAAAAATAGGTTCTATTTGACTCAACGTTCCATGATGTACACTAAGGCATTAGATCAGTTCAATGCATGATTAAAATAATTCACTAATACATTTCTTGGTAGTCCCAAAAATATGACTTTATGGTTGTAAATCACAGCTGGCCTGGTACATTGTTTGCTGCCTCCATTCAGGACACACCGTTTCAGTTTCAATTACTCAATATTTTGACAAAAAACTGACAAATGTAACTAAGGCTGGGAATGTCAATACAATCAAACTAGCAAGGGCAATGATCACCAGTCAGTCATAACATGGCTAATATGCTAGCGTATCTATTTATGTAGCAAGCTAAAAACATAGAGCCTAACGTTAGCTAGATAGCTAGCTAGATAGGTGCTAGGAGGACACTGTGTCATTGGAGAGGTCATGGTCGCAAATTTTCCCCTGGTATTGTTTTTCGGTGGCTACACAGCTAAAGATGCACGTGTAATTTGGTTAGCTAGCAAGAAATGAGAATCGCTTTGCTAGCTAGCTAGCTATGCTGAACGACTGTTATCCAATTAGCATATCTCTTGCATTCTACATTGTAGAATAATAGTAAAGACATCAGACAATGAAATAGCACATATGGAATCATGTAGTAACCAAAAGAAGTGTTACATTTGAGATTTTTCAAAGTAGCCACCCTTTGCCTTGATGACAGCTTTGCACACTCTTGACATTCCCTCAAATCAGCTTCATGAGGTAGTCACCTGGAATGCATTTACATTAACAGGCGTGCCTTGTTAAAAGTTTATTTGAGGAATTTTTTTCCTTCTTAATGCGTTTGAGCCAATCAGTTGTGTTGTGACAAGGTATGGGTGGTATACAGAAGATAGCCCTATTTGGTAAAAGACTAAGATAATATGGCAAGAACAGCTCAAATAAGCAAAGAGAAATGACAGTCCATCATTACTTTAAGACATGGTCAGTCAAAAGGTTAACACTTTTTTGGTTACTAAATGATTCCGTATATGTTATTTCATAGTTTTGATGTCTACACTACTATTCTACAATGCAGAAAATAGTAAAAATAATGAAAAACCCTTGAATGAGTAGGTCCAAACGTTTGACTGGTACTGTAGGGAAAGATAGCCTACCTTTAAATCCCGTTGTATTTAGCTACAGTTGAAGTCGGAAGTTTACATACACTTATGTTGGAGTCATTAAAACTTGATTTTCAACCACTCCACAATTTCTTGTTAACAAACTATAGTTTTGGCAAGTCGGTTAGGACATCTACATTGTGCATGACACAAGTCATTTTCCCAACAATTCTTTACAGACAGTAATTTCACTATAATTCACTGCATCACAATTCCAGTGGGTCAGAAGTCTACATACACTAAGTTGACTGTGCCTTTAAACATCTTGGAAAATTCCAGATGATGTAACGGCTTTAGAAGCTTCTGATAGGCTAATTGACATAATTTGAGTCAATTGGAGGTGTATCTGTGAATGTATTTCAAGGCATACCTTCAAACTCAGTGCCTCTGCTTGACATCATGGGAAAATCAAAAGAAATCAGGCAAGACCTCAGAAAAACAATTGTAGACCTCCACAAGTCTGGTTCATCCTTGGGAGCAATTTCCAAACGCCTGAAGGTACCACGTTCATCTGTACAAACAATAGTACGCATGTATAAACACATTGGCCGTCATACCGCTCAGGAAGGAGATGTGTTCTGTCTCCTAGAGATGAACGCACTTTGGTTCGAAAAGCGCAAATCAATCCCAGAACAATAGCAAAGGACCTTGTGAAGATGCTGGAGGAAGAAGATACAAAAGTATCTATATCCACAGTAATACGAGTCCTATATCGACATGACCTGAAAGGCCGCTCAGCAAGGAAGAAGCCACTGCTCCAAAACCACCATAAAAAAAAGCCAGACTGCAGTTTGCAACTGCACATGGGGACAAAGATCGTACTTTTTGGAGAAATGTCCTCTGGTCTGATGAGGCAAAAACAGAACTGTTTGGCCATAATGACCATCGTTATGTTTGGAGGAAGAAATGGGAGGCTTGCAAGCTGAAGAATACCATCCAAACCGTGAAGCACAGGGGTGGCAGCATCATGTTGTGGGGGTGCTTTGCTGCAGGAGGGACTGGTGCACTTCACAAAATAGATGGCATCATGAGGCAGGGAAATTATGTGAATATATTGAAGCAACATCTCAAGACATCAGCCAGGAAGTTAAAGCTTGGTTGCAAATGGGTCTTCCAAATGGACAATGACCCCAAGCATACTTCCAAAGTTGTGGCAAAAAAAAGCTGAAATAAATCACTCTCTAATATTATTCTGATGTTCCACATTTTTAAAGCAAAGTGGTGATCCCAACTGACCTAAGACAGAGAATGTTTACTTGGATTAAATGTCAGGAATTGTGAAAAACTGAGTTAAATGTATTTGGCTAAGGATGTACAGTACGTAAACTTCTGACTTCAACTGTACATATTTGCAGAAATCCATTTAGCCTAATGCGTTCTAATGATCTAAAGTCGTGCTGTTGCAACCGCCTGTAAACACACAGTCCAGTTCAAAGTGAGTGATGGCAGGCCCTTGTGGCAAATGGCTTGTTGGAATATAGACCTAGTGTACCTGATCGGTGTACCGCACCAGTCTGCGTAGACTCTAGTCCTGGACAAGACAGATGTTTTTATTAGGTTTAATTTACTGCAGTGTCTATTAATTGTCCAAATGCACAGCTGCTTTCCCACTCTATATCGCTATAGAATTTTTACAAATGCTTTAGAATGTTTGGGAAGTATGAATACTAAGAATGTATGACAGTGACCAAATCTAAGTGCTTGCTTGTCAGAAAATGTAAAAAGAAGTGTCATTCCTCCTGGGGGGGGGGGGGGGGGGGTCTATTTTAATAAGATTTTACGTTGCTAAAATACTGTCAGTTCCACTTTAATGGGAAATGGCTGCATTCTTGTTAATATGTTTTATGAATAAGCTTTTCATCATATCCCCCATTTGCACAAAATACTTACTTGCCAGATTGCAATACAATATTTCATACACTAACAGAGATGTGCGTACGCATCGTCTAAAAGTTGTGGGTAGGTGAGCAAATTATCATGTCAAGTACATTTTTTAAATAAATGCCAACTTTTGTGTGAACTGGCGCATGCACATTTTGGGGTATATTTTGGTATGTACGCACAATTTATAAATGAGGCCCCTGGCAACCCAGGTGGGGAGGCAGAGAACAGCATTTCAAGCCACAACTTGGCTGCCACTCTGTCGGGAGTCGTGGGGTGGGGAGCAATTCCAGCTCCAGGTCCTCTCCAGTACAGGATACAAATGAACACAACCGGATATATGAGGTGGCACCGCCTTTGAGAAACCTTTGAAAGAGTTTACACGTTCTTTTCTCTTTATTTCAAATTCAAACCACAGTAGACATAAAAGACCTCTCCCTCTCGCACGTGAAGATGGGGACATTTACAACAGGCACAATGTCTCAAAGGCATGGCTTTGATTTGAGCAGAGTGGAGCTGAGTGGAGAGAGAGAGGTGGTGGGGACAGGCTGTCTGAGGCCACCACAGGTTTGTAGCCCGTGGCTCCATGTCAGGCAGCTATGACGACAGCCCTTGAGACTCTCCCTCCCTCGCTACGCTGCAGACTTTCCATCAACCTTTAAATCCATCTCATTCTGCCACTAATCGAGTGAACTAAGTGTGCCCACTTCTGAGCAGATCCGCGGAGACTCGCATTGGCCCAGTTGTAGTCTGTCCGTCAGGGATGGTGGTCCTCTTTGTATGCCAGCAGACTCCTGAAGTCCTCCTTCAGAGCAGCCCAGGAATAGGAATTGGTGTCAACCTACAGTACAATACAGAGGAAAGAATGAAAGGCAGGATTAAGCTCTGGTGTCAACTGTCAACTTACAGTACAGAAGAAAGCAAGGAACACCGGCAGGGTGAAGGGTGAGGAGAAACCGTAGAGAGAGAAATGAATTGTGAACTGAATGAAGCGTGTGTTAGCTAATCCTGTTCCTGTCATGTCAAAGTGTTAATTACCTTAACGTGATGTCTCCTCACCACGTATGGCCTTCTGCACAGTCCCTGTAGTTTCTTATAAAGTTGCTCAGGTGTAGAGTACAGATACTCCTCTGTAGGACAGAGCGAGGAAAGGAAAACATATTTTGATGAAAGAAAAACCTCAAAGCACAGGCTTGATACAACGCACTTTCTTTATAATTAAAAATACATATTACACTGAACTGGGACAGGTTTTACATAATTAAACTAGTATTCTTTTTAAAGATTCATATTATTTATGCAAATCTAATTTAAGGAAGAGGCACAGCTACGGTGTTAAGAATCAGGTAAATTAGATTTTTTTGTTGTGCTCAGTAATCGTAGCGTTGACTTCAGCGTTCTATTTTAGTGATTTATTTTTCAGATTTACACCTTGAACATCTAAATACAACACATTTCTATAGATGCAAAAATGTGAGAATTAAACATCTTGCAATGCAATGGTGTATTAGCGTATTTGTGTAGTAATACCTGGGAATATTTCAGGATACACCAAAGCCTTGGGGCAGAGTGGATAGCAGCCACAATGAACAGCTTCTAGCCTGCAATATAACATTTTATAGTTTAGTCAGCGTGAAACACATTTGGATTTGAAACACACCAGTTGTATAACATGATCATTGTCTCAGAAATCCATTTACTGAAAAAGTGTGCTCTGGTCATGCAAAAGATAGAAAAACGTTGGTTTACTCTGTCCCCAAAATTGGAAAGTGAACACAATATCTGCCCCTAATAACTTCATGAGCTGAACAGCGTTGTCAAAATGGGTCCCATTGTGTCTTTGTTGACATTGGTTTCTTTTGATGCACAGTTCAGAATAAATGAAGTCCAACAGACTAGCTGGGGAAAGAAAGCATCCGGACATAGCACATTTCTCAGCAACGCAGTGGAACTCTAACCATTCGTAAAAAAAGATGGGGAGAGAAAAGCATCTCTTTCACTGTTAACACATCATCTGCAATGTTACAGGATGTTCAAAACCATCACAAAAGAGAGGACCTAAAATCCATCCAAATGGTTTTCAAATGTGAATAAGTTATTTATTTGTGAAATCTCCTGAAAAAAGTGTAGAGCTCAAAAAGCCTGTTGGTATGGTACATAGAGCTTCCCTCCACGTTCACAGAACTTATCTGAACCTCACTGACCAGTGCAGAAACCTGCCTATTTAAATTAGAATGTGCATCAATATTGATGACACCTCAATTTCACTCCTTTCCATCACTTTATTACATCATTCCTCATGCAACAGACATACATTTTTAAACATGGGATTAGTTCTCGGGACTTTAATTTCATGTTAAGACTAAAATGATGGGTGAAATCCTCACACGTATGCAATGACGCCATTCACTAGTCTGCACTCTAAAATGTACCCAATATCCTCAAACTGGTTGGAAATTCTATCTACAACATCAGCTGCATCTTACCATTTAACAACGGCAATTTTTGAAACGACAAGAATAACAGCAATATTGCTCTTCTGTCATCGTAGTAGGTTTGACAGGCAACAGTTTGTTCCTGGGAAACAGGGGTTTAATAAGTCGAACTACCTTTCGGCACCGTACGAAAGTGGTTAATGCTTTCTAATAGTCTAATTGCCTTTGCCTGCATTCCAAAGAATAGCATGGCTAATCAAGCTAATTTAAAGGTAGCAAGACAATAGCCCCGTGGCTTATGACAGCAAAATCTATGAAACCGATTATTAAGGTCAGTTCCATTTCAGTGGCGTAATGTGTAAGCGTGCAAATGGTTATAAGGCTTTCCATCTCAAATATAATTAGCCGATAATTTTGCTGGGGTAAATGACTTCTTCACTGCAGGGCATGAATAGGCGTTTGCTCACATCGCCAGACCATAATGAATCATATTAGGGCCAAATTCCACAATAATGAGGATGAAACACATTGGTGACACCTCTGTCGGGCAATATGACTGGACTGCTCTTTTTTGTTTATTGTGCTCTTCAGAAGCCTACATGTCTGTTTATCCTTACGCAGAGTGTGGAAATGAGAAACCCTTAACTATTTTCCTGTTTTGAACGCTATGTGAAGCTAATGAAATTGAACAGGTATTCTAAATCACTTGCTAACTTGAAAAGGTTTGTAATGGAACACTCAACGAGCACCGATGTCTATTTTGTTTACTTTCAAAACAGGTGAGTGAAGCCGATTGGAAGCTGGAGGAAACATTTAACACCCTCATCCACCTGAGCATCTCTCTTAGGAGAACCCAGTGTTGATATTCACCCATTCAATGTGCGTTTCTCTGTTGCCGAAAACACACACAAAGGGCCTCCACCAGCACTGCATCCACAAGGTTTACTATCAATAGAGCTTAGTGGGTGGTCGTGTGTCTCAGATCCCCCTGGTTTGGATCAAAGGAAGTATAAAACATCATTGTACAAGACTCCCCCAGAGGGACATCCCTTCCTCAAACTCAGGACAGTGTTTTTCACAACCATAATTAGCACATGGCTTCTTTACTGTGCACAGCCAAGCTTCTAACAGTGTTTTCAGCCAAGCTATCTAAAATAGATTCCCACACTGACTGCATGAAGCAATCCATAGAATGAACACACCACCAGGCTGGTGTTTTGTAAGAACACAACCTTCCTCTCTACTGAAGTGACACTACTCTGGCTCCAGTCCTGCTCTACCTTGGCTGTAGGCGGGATCTGACCAAACCCTTCAAATGCACAGCACAGGTGACTGACGTTTGGCTTCATACGGTAGCAAGTCTCATCATACACTTTGGACTCTACCTCCCTAGAGGTAAAAACACTTAGAAATACGAGTTTTTAGTTTAGTTTTAATGAACGGTCACTACGTTTTTCATGTAGACAGCACGTCAAATTCAAATGTTTACTTCACATGAAAACCAACCAAATTACTTTTCATTCACTCTTTCAGCAGTTCATGTTTTGTTGTTTCTTCAGTAGATATTAAAGAAACAAACCAGGAGAGTGAGTTACTTACATGGCCACTCCAAAAAACTCATGCTTGGCTGTGGAGACCACCACGTCTGCCTGGCAGAGGACATGGAGGTAGTCCTCTTTACTGGGCATGAACCCCCAGTGGAGGACATGGGCATTCAGGGCCACTCTGGCCTCTGCAAAGATGTCTGAATGGGGGCATAGAGACTGATGTATATTATTCACAATAACCATATCTGTTAATGTATAAATGCTTTCATTTGATTGAGTAAAATGCCAGAGTGGACTGATTGACTTTGTCCAGTTGCTCGTTTCGTGAACTCTTTATAACCGATTAGATTCCCACATAAAGGACTTGAGTTTAATGGAGGATAAATTAAATTAAATAATGCAAAGAAAATGCATGTCATTGAAAAGCCATCTGTCCGTGACATTCTGGATTCATAATGAGTTCCATGCTGCTGTGTATTCACAAAATAGTGATGACATCAGGAAGATGT
This sequence comes from Salvelinus fontinalis, assembly GCF_029448725.1. NCBI lineage: Eukaryota > Metazoa > Chordata > Actinopteri > Salmoniformes > Salmonidae > Salvelinus > Salvelinus fontinalis. The sequence goes on along the minus strand of NC_074687.1, from coordinate 34,831,792 downwards.
TTCAGTGACCAAAAAGTGTTTGGAGAACAGATCAGTGAAACAGGGAATGGACTGAATCCAGGAAAACAGAGGAAGAAACATCCTATGAAAAACAGAGGTCAGAACTGAAGCTGAGGCATTTACTTTGGACTAAAAATGATATACAACATGAGATCGGGAGAAACAGGTGAGGGGTGAACATAATCAATACCGTGACCCTATTAAGAAAATCAAAGTAGATTAAAATTGTTCTAATGCGATTGCCTTCCGAGCAATCATAAACGTAATGACTAAATATGAGAAAAATTTACAGTCTCTCTTTCCATCTGTTTATGCTCCTATAAAAGTTTACATCCCAATATGAGAGAGTGTGTTTCCTGTAAGGATGTCTTTGCTTCCAGCCATGGGGCCAGAATGTGTATTAATTTACTTAACACTCAGTGGTGAATACATTGGAGTGTACTAAAGCCATTATAGCATCATCATCTACTAATGGGGAGCGGATGTGATCAATTAAACACTGTCCTGAGGGCTTCAAAAGAACTGGCCTGTCAGACGACCTTAACCCCACACTTAGTCAAATTACCAATTACATTGAAAGCCATAACAATTACATACAGTATGCCATAGGTGCACAAACTTATACTACATCGTAAAAAACGAAGTATAGCTTTTCACTCACCTTTCGAGAAGTTGTGCAAAGTTTTCTACTCAAAGTTTTGAAACCAAACACCCACTGCTTTGAAAACAAGTGTCATCGCGAAACCAGAGCCCACTTAATCCTTTGCTTGTAAAATGAGTGTGTGTGTACCTGGTACGTCAGTGAAGGTCTCCCCCAGGACAGACAGTTGAAAGCCCAGGCCTCTCTCTTTCAGCTTCAGCAGCATCTTGAAGAAGAGCTCGGGGTCTTTGTCGTGTTCCCTTCAACCACAAACAGAATTCAGGGCCTTGATGGTGCTACGTACACACACACAACAACACACACAGGACAGGCTCAGGACAGGCTCTGCTCTGGTGTGTGCCGGGCGTCCAAAGGCTTACCCCTCTCAGTACCATTCTGCTCTGCGATTTATTCACACAGAAACACACACACACACAGAGGCCAGGTTACACAAGGCAAGGCAGCAGCCAGAAAAAGAGAAAGATCATAGCACTCCCCAGAGGACACTTGACTGTGGTATCGATGCGGTGTGCAGTACGCCAGGTGGGGGATTTAACAAGCTGACAGACAGAGAGACAGAGATCCCTGTTGGCTCAGAGAGTGAAGCAGCCAGTCATCCTTGATGTGTTCAGTGCCTGGAAGGCCCTGCTTCTAGTTAACACAGGTGCTGTGTTCAGCTGTGGAGCAGATGTCATACTGTGCAAGTGGCCTGTCACTCACCATGCTAATCTGAAGGAGGGAACAGGGAGTACAGTCAACTGATCTAACAGGAGCGTCTGCACATTATCATTAACAGCAGCTAGCATTAGCTCACACCTGCCTTTAGCGATGACAAAACAGGGAATCTGTGAAGGTCGATGACACAAATGTGTTTAGAGTAGCCTTGTGCCCTTACTAGTGCACTGTCATTTACGGTTTGTCACTAGCATAAACTGTAGGAAATGAATGAAGGTTGACTACATGCAAATGTCTGTATATCTCTGCTGATTTCCCTCTGGAGCTGTAGTGAGGGGGTCTGCACCTGAGACTATAAGGGTTGTGGCTGGGAAGTGGTGTTGGAGGACCAGTAGGGGGCACTCTTCCGTCTGGTGTAATAGAGCCCTCAAGGCCGAGGGCTAGTGACCTGCAAAGGGTGCCGTCCCCTGGATGTGACATTAAAATGTAGGTTCTGGCTCTCTCTGGTCACTAAACCTACCATGGCACTCACTAAACGTACTGAGCTGCCCCCGGGTGGTAAGGCAGGTAAAAGCACATCTGACACTCTGCTCCTCAACACGGGGGCAGCTCAGGGGTGCGTGATCAGTCCCTTCCTGTACTCCCTGTTCACCCATGACTGCATGGCCAAGCGCGACTCCAACGCCATCATTAAGTTTGCCGACAACACAACAGCCTGATCACTGACAACGGTGAGACAGCCTATATGGAGGAGGTCAGAGACCTGGCAGTGTGATGCCAGGACAACAACCTCTCCCTCAACGTGATCAAGACAAAGGAGATGATTGTGGACTACAGGAAAAGGAGGGCCGAGCACGCCCCCACTCTCATCGACGGGGCTGTAGTGGAGCAGGTTGAGAGCTTCAAGTTTCTTGGTGTCCACATCACCAACAAACTAACATGGTTCAAACATGCCAAGACAGTCGTGAAGAGGGCAAGACAAAGCCTATTCCCCCTCAGGAGACTGAAAAGATTTGGCATGGATCCTCAGATCAACAAAAGGTTTTCCAGCTGCACCATCGAGAGAATCCTGACTGGTTGTATACAGCCCAGTACGTCACTGGGGCCAAGCTCCCTGCCATCCAGGACCTCTATACCAGGTGGTGTCAGAGGAAGGCCCTAAAAATTCTCAAAGACTCCAGCCACCCTAGTCATAGACTGTTCTCTCTGCTACCGCACGGCAAGCGGTACCGGAGCGCCAAGTCTAGGTCCAAAAGGCTTCTTAACAGCTTCTACCCCCAAGCCATAAGACCTCTGAACAGCTAATCAAATGGCTACCCGGACTATTTTCATTGACCCCCCCCCCCCATTTTTACGTTGCTGCCACTCTGTTTATTATCTATGCATAGTCACTTTACCTCTACCTACATGTACATATTACCTCGACCTGTATATAGCCTCGTTAGTGTTCTTTTATTGTCTTCGATTATCTATTACTTTTCTATATTTATTTTTTACAGTGTACTTTTTATTTTAGTAAGTACTTTCTTAACACTTATTTTTCTTAAAACTGCATTGTTGGTTAAGGGCTTGTAAGTAAGCATTTCACTGTAAGGTAAACTGAATAAAACTCTTCCCACATTGACTACAGCTGTAAGATTTCTCTCCTGTGTGTGTTCTCTGGGGTATAGTCAGATGGCTAGATGTAACAAAACTCTTCCCAAATTGATCACAGCTATAAGGTTTCACACCTGTTGTATTCGACGCTTGTGACAAATAAAATGTGATTTGATTTAAAGCAAGAGTAGGGACTATTACATGCCCAGTAGCTTCAGATGTAAAGAATCACGGTCCTCTCTCCACTTACAATCACGGTCCTCTCTCCACTTACAATCACGGTCCTCTCTCCACTTACAATCACGGTCCTCTCTCCACTTACAATCACGGTCCTCTCTCCACTTACAATCACGGTCCTCTCTCCACTTACAATCACGGTCCTCTCTCCACTTACAATCACGGTCCTCTCTCCACTTACAATCACGGTCCTCTCTCTACTTACAATCACGGTCCTCTCTCCACTTACAATCACGGTCCTCTCTCTACTTACAATCACGGTCCTCTCTCCACGTACAATCACGGTCCTCTCTCCACGTACAATCACGTTCCTCTCTCTACTTACAATCACGGTCCTCTCTCCACGTACAATCACGGTCCTCTCTCTACTTACAATCACGTTCCTCTCTCCACTTACAATCACGGTCCTCTCTCCACGTACAATCACGGTCCTCTCTCCACGTACAATCACGGTCCTCTCTCTACTTACAATCACGTTCCTCTCTCCACTTACAATCACGGTCCTCTCTCTACTTACAATCACGGTCCTCTCTCCACTTACAATCACGGTCCTCTCTCTACTTACAATCACGGTCCTCTCTCTACTTACAATCACGTTCCTCTCTCCACGTACAATCACGGTCCTCTCTCCACTTACAATCACGGTCCTCTCTCTACTTACAATCACGTTCCTCTCTCCACTTACAATCACGGTCCTCTCTCTACTTACAATCACGGTCCTCTCTCTACTTACAATCACGGTCCTCTCTCTACTTACAATCACGGTCCTCTCTCCACGTACAATCACGGTCCTCTCTCTACTTACAATCACGGTCCTCTCTCTACTTACAATAACGTTCCTCTCTCCACTTACAATCACGGTCCTCTCTCCACTTACAATCACGGTCCTCTCTCCACGTACAATCACGGTCCTCTCTCTACTTACAATCACGGTCCTCTCTCTACTTACAATCACGGTCCTCTCTCTACTTACAATCACGGTCCTCTCTCTACTTACAATCACTGTGTGTTTTGAGCATTCTGGTGTAAAATGGCTGCCATGCATGACTCTACACACTGAAGCTACACATTAATGGATGGTTGAAAGTTTCAGGTTTTTGAGTTGCACCCTGCAAAGCACTACAATATACATACCCTTCGTAACACCACACATTGTATTTTATCCCCAACAGATCTCTGAATTGTAATAATCGACTGTACTCTACAACATTTTTGTGATAAAGGACGCAGGATTTGTCTAACAGTGGATAGTGTGTGAAGGTCAAACGCCTTCTACAAAGCAGCCTCATTCAGACAGATCCCTCCTAATGCTACCTCCACAGGATCTCCTTAGGTGAGGTATTATAGGAGCTTATTTATTCTCATTTTCAGCTCTCATATTCATTGGCTTCCCCTGTGGATAAAAGCTAATTCCCTTATTTCCTACCCTTTTTAACTCCTTATGCGAGGCATGAATCCCTATTCCCCCATTACAGATAGAGAGGAGGACAATGAGTGAATGAGACGGTGATAATAATGCTCTGTGCACTAGGCTACCATCCCCCTCTGTAGGAAAATGAGTGTTAATTAATGTGTGGGATATGACTATCAGGAAGAACCTCTCTCTCAAAACACACGCGCACACACACACCTCGGCAGCGTATCACAGTGCGAGCCCTGACTCCCCACTGATGCCCTAGATCTGTTAATGAGGACCGTTAACCCCCAGCGACAGTCAACCAAGTCGGAGGGAGCTGTCATCCCACTGATTAGAGGGAGAGTGACAAACAAAGGCTATGTGGCATCTTCACAAAATCAGCCACACTGCCAATACACACCACTAATCTGCTGCTAAGGCACATCAAGGACGTTTTCTAAGGTACAGTACAGTTTACAGTCAGAACTCCCTCAAGTCAACTGAACTGATGTTTCCCTCCAACTATCCCATTCCCATCAGGTATGCTATCTTCCAAAATCAACAGTTACCCTATATTCTGCTAGTCTGGTCTCGAGAGATACGAGGTTGGTACATCTTCCGTTTGCTTAGTTCTCCCTCCTAAGTTTACAGCTTCGACTAACATTTTCCTCTTTCTGCTCTTACTTTATATGAGTCCTTTGTGGTGCGTTATCACCCCTGTGACCTCACAGATGAATGCAGATGAAGCCGGGTAAAATGATCAAGTAAAAAGTATGTTCCGTACTACCCAGAAAACCTCATTAATATGTATCACGTAGCAGCCAAAAGAAAATAAGATCCTCTCATTTAGAAATCTATGATTAAATATTCTCCTTTATGTTGCACCCAAGAGGTGCGTTTTAAAATTCAAATACTATTTACTCCAATGCACAATGTGAAATGAGCCCAATCACCAGAAACCAAAGGACTGCGCACTAATTAAGGGGACACTTGAAAGACAAAGAGTTGGTTGTTGAAGATAGACCAACATGCAGTAGGAGCGGACCGAGGAGATTCTTCTATTCAAAGGCCTGACAACATGCACCACTGTAGATAGTGGTGATTTTCAAATCATACGTCTAGGAGAACTACAAAGGGTTAGACATTTCTTAAAATAGAGCTAACTTTGGGAACGGCAACAGGCTGCATCTTCACACACAAATACATATCCTTCAGTGCCTGATGCCTACTACAATGTACCGGCCCCACATGACATAGTCTCATTGGAGTATAATGCCTCTAGGTTCAGACTCACAAATGCTGAAGAATGGCCATAAAGCATAACAAACAACACATTGTAGTGATGACTCTGAAAAACAGAACTGCGAGTCAATCAGCTCACACCCCTGTATTTAACTTCTATTTCCTGGTCCTATGTCAGTCAGTCCTGAGGGTTGGTTGAGGTCAAGTTGGCGGCCTGAGGCCATGCCAGGGGAAAGCCCAGAGCAGGATGGGTGGGGGTCAATACTGATAGACTCTGTTGGCACATCACTGGACGAGTCTGTGCGTCAGCACTTAAATGACCAGTGGCCCGTCTGGACAGGGATTAGCAGAAAAACAACAAACAATACACCCAGGCACCTCAGTAACGTTAGGCTAGCCCCTCTCGCAGGGTGTCCTATAATCAGGAATCAAGAATAGTGTCATGTACTCCATAACATTCTGAGGGTCTCACACTGCCCCAAAGTGTTTCTTTTTTCTCGATTGCCTGCTGTGTGCCTACGTGACTTACGCGTCTTGATTGCGTTGTTTGTTTTGCAATCAGAAATACTCCAGGAGGACAATCCTCTTGAGGTAAAAGCTGATCCTGATGAACCTTAGACGAAGTTAAAGCCCCTGGTAGCAGAGATTTAGCCTCCGTCCTGCTATGCTCTTCTCTCCCGCTGGTTATTATCATCACTACTGTGGCACGAAGCCATCTTCACCTGTAAAACAGCTGTCCTGTCCTCTGGTGGGGCTGATCTGATCCCACTGGCCTGGCCGCCCGGGCCATTGCCTGCAATAAGACAGTCCTGTAATCTGAGGATGAACGCCTATCCAGGCCACACACAGATTAACAATCTGCAACCAATGATGAGCACAAAAAAGTGAGGGCAGAGATAGTAAAAATGTAGGAGAATGAAATGCAACAAACTGTGAGCAGCATCAATCGAGGAGATTATCTGGGCTGCTCTCTCTCTCTTTCCTCTATCTCTCTCTCTCTCTCTCGCCCACTGTAAATCCTAATTTACCCCAGAATAAGCCAAGGTTTATGAAGCCTGGATGTTGGGAGCGATAATCCATCTGTGTTTTGCTCAGTTTAGAGGAGATTACATGATGGGTGCTTTTGTTATTGATATAAGAGTAGGTGAAAAACAGACACCCGACCCATGCAAACACAGAGAGGGAGGGATAATGGAGAATGGCAATGATGCCGACAATGGCAAATCACGACGCCAGCGAGGAACTACGGCACTGGTGGTCTTTGCGGTTGTTAATCTGATTTACGGACATGTTTTGGTGAGGAAACTAAGCCTCGCTGCCGAAAGGAGAATGGAGTCAGAGGAGAAAAATGTGAATCCACAGAAAAGCTGTTGTCTTTCCTCTCCAACACAGATGAGCCAGAGATAGAGAAACGGTGTGCCAAAAAAGGGGCCTACACTACTCCGAACAATGTAAAGGATATTTCTGCTTATGTAAAAGAAAAACATTCACAAATCCACCCAGAGTATCTTGAAACTTCCCCCTAACTGTTACACAAGTCATGTTTTAATATGCCATTTAATTTAACTTATGTTTTAACATTCTATGGCTAATGTTGACTGGGAAACAACACAGTAAGAGCATACCTGTTTATAGAAATCCTTAGCAAAGGCCTTAAAGCTTAAACTCAAAACACAACCAATAATATCTAGCTAGTTTCCACTCTTTTTATGACATTGTTACAAAAAAACGTGTTAGTAATTTTCCATGCCCTCGGTTTGTTGTCAAACAACACTCTGATGATCCAAAGCAAATAACTCTCCGCAGGGTTGGTACATACGTACATTGCTGTTAGAGAGGTATTTCCAGGTCATTCTAGTTCCAGAATAGGCCTACGACATGATCTTTGGATTATGGTTTGCATGACTGCTTTGTTCTAAGACATGCCATGCGATGCCAGGAGCGGCAAACACAGCAAATCAAGCAAGGTAACAACAACCCAGTTGCCAAACGTGTTTGCTGTTTTTGTAAATCATGACAGGTGTTTTGATACGCTAACACGCTAGCCTTCACGGTAGGTTCCAAACACTCTCTTCATGTTTCTTAGTTCTGAAACAAATAACCTCTATCCATAGGATTTTCCTAGAGTCCTTACTAAACATAACCATATATGGTTAACATTGAACATTACTTCAGAAAGTACTCATAACCCTTGACTTGTTCCACATTTTCGTTGTGTTACAGCCCAAATTCAAAATGTATTAAATGGAATACATATACAAAAATTCACACCCCTGAGTCAATACATGTTAGAATCACCTTTGGCAGTGATTACAGCTGTGAGTCTTTCTGGGTAAGTATATAGGAGCTTTGCACACCTGGATTGTGCAATATTTCCCCCCCAAAAAATGTAATTCTTCAAGCTCTGTCAAATTGGTTGTTGATCATTGCTAGACAGCCATTTTCAAGTCTTGCCATAGATTTTCATTCTGATTTAAGTCAAAACTGTAACTAGGCCACTCAGGAACATTCAATGACATCTTGGTAAGCAACTCTACTGTATAGTTGGACTTGTGTTTTAAGTTATTATCCTGCTGAAAGATAAATGTATCTCAGTGCCTCTTGGAAAGCAGACAACCAGGTTTCCTCTAGGATTGTGCCTGTAATTAGCTCTATTTAATTTATTTTTATCCGAAAAAAAACCTCCCTTGCTGATGACAAGCATACCCATAACATGATGCAGCCACTACCATACTTGAAAATATAAAGAATTGTAATCAGTGTGTTGGATTTGCCCCAAACGTAATGCTTTGTATTCAGGATATAAAGTTAATTTCTTTGCCACATTTTTAGCAGTTTTACTTTAGTGCCTTACTGCAAACAGGATGCATGTTTTGGAATATTTTTATTCTGTACAGGTTCCTTCTTTTCTCTCTGTCATTTAGGTTAAGATTATGGAGTAACTACAATGTTGTTGATCCATCCTCTGTTTTTTTCTCCTATCACAGCCATTACTCTGTAACCGTTTTAAAGTCACCATTGGCCTCATGGTGAAATCCATGAGCGGTTTCCTTCCTCTCCGGCAACTGAGTTAGGAAGGACGTCTGTATCTTTGTAGTGACTGGGTGTATTGATACACCATCCAAAGTGTAATTAATAACTTCATTATGCTCAAAGGGATATTCAATGTCTGCTTCTTTTATTTTAACCCATCTACCAATAGATGCCCTTCTTTGCGAGCCATTGGAAATTCATCCATGGTCTTTGTGGTTGAACCTGTGTTTGAAATTTACTGCTTGACTGAGGTACCTTACAGATAATATATGTGTGGGGTACAGAGATTAGGAAGTCATTCAAAATCATGGTAAACACTATTATTGCACACATGTAACTTATTATGTGATTTCAGATTTTCATTTTTGTATTAATTTATAAACATTTCTAAAAGCATAATTCTACTTTGACATTATGGGGTATTGTGTGTAGGCCAGCGACACAACATCTCAATTGAATCCATTCAGGCTGTAACACAACAAAATCTGTAGTAAGTCAAGAGGTGTGAATACTTTCTGAAGGCCCTGTATGTGTGTTCTTGTGTGTGTATCTATCTGTGTGTATCTATCTCAAGTGTAGAGATAACAAGACATCAACTCACCACCTATGAGGCCAGACGATATGAAGAGGTCTGACGTGGCTCTCTTCTCCTCCTCCATCCCCCTCTTCCTTCCCTCCCCCAGGCCCTCGCTCTTCCCTGGGGTGAGAAGGAGCCTCGGCCTGCCCGGTGCCTTCCCTCTGATCCAGGATGGCAGCCTCTGGCTCTGGGCTCAAGGACAGCGCTTTGGGAGCCAGAGGGGAGCTGAGACTGAGAAGTCCCTCCTTTTCCTCTTCTACTGGACTTCGTAGTACTTCAGGTCTGCTGTGGTTAAATCAAAGTGACTCATGAAGACATACACACTGTACTGCACCACTTCATAAAGTGATAAAGACATAAATACACTATGGTATGACCCTTGATGATGATCCGGCAGTATATTATTATATACTGAACAGAAATATAAACGCAACATTTAACAAGTGTTTCATGAGCTGAAATAAAAGTTCACATAACTTTTCCATAGGCACAAAATGCTTATTTCGCTAACATTTGGGTACAATATATTTACATTCCTGTTAGTGAGCATTGCTCATTTGCCAAGATAATCGATCCACCTGACAGGTGTGGCATATCAAGAAGCTGATTAAACAGCATGTTCATTACTCAGGTGCACCTAGTGAAGGGAACAATAAAAATGCCAGTCTAGGTAGTTTTCACAACACAATGTCACAGATCTCTCAAGTTGAGGGAGCATACAAATGGCATGCTGACTGTAGGAATGCCCACCAGAGCTGTTGCCAGAATTTCTCGACCATAAGCCGCCTCCAATGTCATTTTAGAGAAATTGGCAGTACGTCCAACTGGCCTCACAAGTGCAGAACACGTGTAACCACGGCAGCCTCCACACCCGGCTTCTTCCCTTGCGGGATCGTCTGAGTCCAGACACCCGGACAGCTGATGAAATTGTGTCACAACCGAAGAATTTCTGCACAAACTGTCAGGAACCGTCTCAGGGAAGCTCATCTGTGTGCTCGTCGTCCTCACCAGGGTCTTGACCTGACTGCAGTTTGGCTGATTTACTTATATGAACTATAACTGAAATTGTTGCATGTTGCGTTTATATACAATTGATATGATAATATGGCAAGACCAGCTCAAATAAGCAAGGAGAAATGACAGTCCATCATTATTTTAAGACATGGTCAGTCAAAAGGTTAACACTTTTTTGGTTACTACATGATTCCGTAAATGTTATTTCATAGTTTTGATGTCTACACTACTATTCTACAATGTAGAAAATAGTAAAAATAATAAAAAACCCTTGAATGAGTAGGTCCAAACTTTTGACTGGTACTGTAGGGAAAGATAGCCTACCTTTAGATTATTTTTTGATCAATAGGACTGTAAACTTCCCAAATGTAAGAGGATTCTCATTGTATTTAGCTACAGTTGAAGTCGGAAGTTTACATACACAAATTTCTTGTTAACAAACTATAGTTTTGGCAAGTCGGTTAGGACATCTACTTTGTGCATGACACAAGTAATTTTTCCAAAAATTGTTTACGGACAGATTATTTCACTTATAATTCACTGTATCACAATTTCAGTGGGTCAGAAGTTTACATACACTAAGTTGACTGTGCCTTTAAACAGCTTGGAAAATTCCAGAAAATTATGTCATGGCTTTAGAAGCTTCTGATAGGCTAATTGACATAATTTGAGTCAATTGGAGGTGTACCTGTGGATGTATTTCAAGGTCTACCTTCAAACTCAGTGCCTCTTTGCTTGACATCATGGGAAAATCAAAAGAAATCAGCAAAGACCTCAGAAATAAAATGTAGACCTCCACAAGTCTGGTTCATCCATAGGAGCAATTTCCAAACGCCTGAAGGTACCACGTTCATCTGTACAAACAATAGTATGCAAGTATAAACACCATGGGACCACGCAGCCATCATACCGCTCAGGAAAGAGACACGTTCTGTCTCCTAGAGATGAACGTACTTTGGTGCGAAAAGTGCAAATCAATCCCAGAACAACAGCAAAGGACCTTGTGAAGATGCTGGAGGAAACGGGTACAAAAGTATCTATATCCACAGTAAAACAAGTCCTATATCGACATAACCTGAAAGGCCGCTCAGCAAGGAAGAAGCCACTGCTCCAAATCCACCATAAAAAAGCCAGACTATGGTTTGCAACTGCACATGGGGACAGAGATCGTACTTTTCGTACAGAATCGTACAAAAACAGAACTGTTTGGCCATAATGACCATCGTTATGTAAGCCAAAGAACACCATCCTAACCGTGAAGCACGGGGGTGGCAGCATCATGTTGTGGGGGTGCTTTGCTGCAGGAGGGACTGGTACACTTCACAAAATAGATAGTAGCATGAGGAATGAAAATGATGTGGATATATTGATGCAACATCTCAAGACATCAGTCAGGAAGTTAAAGCTTGGTCGCAAATGGGTTTTCCAAATGGACAATGACCCCAAGCATACTTCCAAATTTGTGGCAAAATGGCTTAAGGACAACAAAGTCAAGGTATTCGAGTGACCATCACAAATCCCTGACCTCAATCCCATAGAAAATTTGTGGGCAGAACTGAAAAAGCATGTACGTGCAATGAGGCCTATAAACCGGACTCATTTACACCAGCTCTGTCTGGAGGAATGGGCCAAAATTCACCCAACTTAATGTGGGAAGCTTCTGGAAGGCTACCCAAAACATTTGACCCAAGTTAAACAATTTAAAGGCAATGCTACCAAATAATAATTGAGTGTATGTAAACTTCTGACCCACTGGGAATGTGATGAAAGAAATAAAAGCTGAAATAAATCACTCTCCACTATTATTACTAACATTTCACATTCATTAAATAAAGTGGTGATCCTAACTGACCTAAGACAGGGAATTTTTACTAGAATTAAATGTCAGGAATTGTTAAAAACTGAGTTTAAATGTATTTGGCTAAGGTGTATGTAAACTTCCGTCTTCAACTGTATTTTTGTTGAATGTATTATGACACTTTTTCTTTTTTTACAATAAAAAAAACATGTCAGTCATTTCTCATAGCCTCCACTTAGTCTATTCTATCACTGTTGTATTACTGTGGAGCCTCTGGCCTGCCTGGAGACATGGGTTAACCCTGTGAGGCTTGTGGGGCTCTGAAGTCATCAACATGATGCTGGCCTGTGATGGAGATGGAGCTTGTGTTCTAGGAATATTGTTTAAATGCATTTACCCATGCACACACACTGTTCAATTTCACAGCAATCGAAGTAGATATGAAAATCTCCTCATAGAACTGTATCCATCTCGTGCATTGTGAATGGTTTGCTTCACTAATGAAAACAAAAAAACGGAGAAGATCTTCCGACGCTACCGAAATCCTCTGTCTTTGTCAGGTTGCTTTGCTTGGAGAGGCAGACTTGGATGAGGAAGAGAACAAGTATGGAAAGATGCTGATGTCATTGACGAAGGAATGGGAAACACATTTAAAGTGCTGGCACCAAGGCAAGTGTTCGTGGCTAGGGTGAATTTATGAAGGCAGGAGCCACTGCTTTTCATGCTACAGAGTGGCATAGACCGAGGGTCTTGTTACTGTTCTAGTCAGTCTAGAGATCCAGTCTACTTATTACTTCTGGATGATACCACAAGGCCAGACCAAGATTAGGCCCATAAGTATTTAGTCAAGAATTACTGGTTCACAGAGGAATTGTCATTGGCTTTATAAATACCTGTATTTTTCCAGTGGGTGAGGAAGACAAAGATACGGTATATCAAAGCATACCGCACACAGCCTTGGTCTTTCTTAGCAACTACACCTGAATGAACCAGCAACTATTGTAGCAAATACAGTGGAGTTTCAGGCCCATTTCATTAAAAGCTTGTTACTGATGCCAGAAGAATCCTGTGGTGAGAATGACATCACGGTGTGACGAATCTCCGCTAACAGATTTAGCAACGTTACCATAAGATGTTCATGGTGTTTTAAAAAAAATATTTCTGGAAAAGTAATCTACAATTAAGCAATGGGTGTGGTAGCCTATAGGCTACAGTATATGGTTCCACTGCACTTCATTGGGTAAAACCAGTTTCCTCATGTCAACTTCCTTAATCATCTACCTCAAGCACTACCGTCTTTCACATATTGAATCCTTCTTGAGGAAAGAGACTGAAGAGAGGGTGATAATATTGCCTTAGGTGTGGAAAGATTAGCATAAAGAATGCATGAAAACATATGGCTAGGCTAGAGGACAAATGTTAAGCGCTGTCCGTCTCTAGCAATGCACTTGCGTTATTAGAATCTATAAAGCCTTTCTTTTCAGAACTGTGTTGCTGAAATCAAGCAGCAAGACGTTACCTTGACAAGGTATTGATAAACCTGACAAAGTGGGATAGAGTGGGCAGATGGATAAAGAACCTAACCGATATGGACATGGGATGGCCTCTGCCGTACAGCTGGACTGTGGAGCTGACAAACAGCCAGTTGTGGTTAGGTATGACCAATGAGGCTGCCTCACAGTCCCCTAGGAATATTTTATTCGATAAGCCATTTTAAAAATTGGATGAAGGGGTTTAGACTAGGGGCAATAAAAACGCTGCCGTATCTACCGGCAGAGAGCGAGAGAGAGAGGGAAAAAGAGGGAGAGAGAGCGGTACTTAGGGAGAATGCCGCCAATTAGCTTATTTATAAATCAACAGCAATTTCTGTGATGGCTTTACCTCTGCATTTGATTAAATGTGAAAGGATGAAGGGGGGAGTCAAAGTCAAAAATCATTTGATCTAATTTCCTTTATTGGCAATAATCACAAGTGTCTCTCCCACTGGGTAATGAAAAACGGCAGTGATCTTGAGCCACGGTGAGAATGGGCTCTGCTCTGCTCTGGGGAGGGAGGAAAATGGAGGCATCTGGGCTGTACACTCACACAGTAGCATTACACAGGCTAGCCAAGGACTGTTTGGTACATAAATAATGTACAACCTCACATGAAACACGTACCCAAAGAAGACCAAAGTGCTGCTTGGTAATATGATAAGTATTAGCTATGACAATGATTCATTGTAGGTGATGGGGTTTCTTCTTTGTTTGTGAGGTTGAGGTCAGATCTATAGCACAAGTGGTACCAGGAGTTGATCAACATAGGTTCCCAATAAGTAATTGAGTTAGAACTAAACACAGAGTCCTGTTTTTAACGACAACAGACACCACGGTTGAGGTTATCTAAGGACACTCCCTGGTCCTTCCAGGATGAATCTGACCTGACAAAGTAGGAGTGAGTGTTCAGAGTAGGACAGAATACAGGGCACGGAACCATCCAAAGGTTTAGCATCGAGGTTACTGTCCTGAGGGCATCACTTCAAAACAATCTCATCAGCATAATCCCCAAAACTAGCCATTTAGCCCATCTAATAGTGGCTTGATGAGGGACGGCCAGGCCAGTCAGCTACTCTTTAGCCGTTCCTGAGGCAGCCAGAGTACTGGGAGAAGCCTCAGCCTCCGTGGCACGGGCAGAGCAGGTCATTAAAGCCCATTAAGATCTACATTACAGTCATTATGAGGCTGGCGAGCTGACCCTTTAGTCAGAAACTATCGGCGCAGTCCACTCTGCAGCACTCCTATGAGGGATGCTGGTCTACTCGATATGGCATGGCGAACGGAGGCTACGGTCAGCGAGAGGGCCCAGGGGGGGAATTCCCCACGAGTGTTCTGACTTAGACAGAGATTAAGGTGGAAGGGGAGCGAGGAGGACGGAGGAGGATGGAGGACGTTTTGCCTTGAGTATCATGGATGACTGTAGAGCTCAGAGTCTGAGAGACCCAAAAGTCATAAAATAATAGGGAGTTTTTTGTGGTGGTTATTGTGGGAAAATTATGACATTATGTAACATGCATATGGCTTGCAAAATGTGACATCGGGAACAAGCAGCTTACACCAGAGGCACAGAAGCCCAGACATCTGCTGTGGATCGCAGATCGTGCGGTAATACCCTCCGATACACAAAATATAACCTGTCCGCTCAATGTTTTTCATCCAGGTTGAGCTTCGGACATGAAAATCCCCATGTTAGGATTTGATTTGTTGTCACAAACACAGAGAAAAAAGTACAATATAAAGCATAGATCCTTCAGAAATATCCAACTGACCTCCGTCCTCACAATACTAGTGACCGTTTTCCTCTGTGGCAGTAAACCATTATCTTTTACTGGGTTGGAACTAGGATTGCAAAGGGAGGGTATATTACTGGAAACTTTCAAAGTTGACTAGTAAATTACCAGAATTTGGGTAAATTAAGTTACGTTTTGGGGGGAAGTTTTATAAGATGACATCTAGTGGCCTGTTTGGGTACTTCAGATTATCATAGGTGTCATTAATTATCTCTGGCCCTTTGTGTGGCCTTATTACATGTACAATATACAATTGTTATATTTAATAAAAATGATTTGTAAAAAATATATGACAAAGCTGTATAAATATAAAACATTAACTTAGTGAATACCATTGGTGTATGAGGGTTTCAGCTTGAACCAGGGCAGCAGGTAGCCTAGCGGTTAAGAGGGTGGGCCAGTAACCGAAAGGTTGCTGTCTCGAATCCCCGAGCCGACTAGGTGAAAAATCTGTCGTTGTGCCCTTGAGCAAGACACTTAACTCAAATTGCTCCTGTAAATTGCTCTTAATAAGAGCTACTGCTAAAATATAAATATCCTTTACGTATTTTCTTACACACTTTTGTTTATTTTCCTGTCAAAATGTTTGTTGTAAATATTTTGGTGCCAAACTGGTGGCAGTTGTGAAAAAAGACAATAGTTTGAGTTAATTGAAAATAATGCAATTTTTAATAAGATGCTTTTTTCATTAATTAGGCTATTTTCTCTTGAACCATATTGTATATCTACTAGAAACTCATGAACAAAATGGACACAGATAAAATATATATATATATGTTATACATTGAAACATTTACCAGTTACCAAAATTAACAGATTGCCATAGATTACCTGTTAATTAATCAAATCAAATGGTATTGGTCACATACACGTTATTAGCAGTTATTGCGGGTGTAGCGAAATGCTTGTGCTTCTAGCTCCGACAGTGGAGTAATATCTAACAAGTAATATCTAACAAACTACACACAAATGTTAGTAGGAATAAATTAAAACTATAAACATAAGGACGAGCAATATCAGAGCGGAACAGACTAAGATACAGTAGAATAGTATAGAAAACAGTATATACATATGAGATGAGCAATGCAGATATGTAAGCATTATTAGGTGAATGAGATAACGTAGAACAGTATATACACATGAGATGAGTAATGGCAAATATATAAACATTAAGTGACTAAGAGACCATAGAATAGTATAGAATACAGAATATACAGTTGAAGTCTGAAGTTTACATACACCAAATACATTTAAACTCAGTTTTTCACATTTCCTGACATTTAATCCTAGTAAAAATTCCCTGTCTTAGGTCAATTAGGATCACCACTTTATTTTAAGAATGTGAAATGTCAGAATAACAGTAGAGAGAATGATTTATTTCAGATTTTATTTCTTTCATCACATTCCCAGTGGGTCAGAAGTTTACATACACTCAATTAGTATTTGGTAGCATTGTTTTATTAATTGTTTAACTTGGGTCAAACGTTTCAGGTAGCCTTCCACAAGCTTCCCACAATAAGTTGGGTGAATTTTGGCCCATTTTTCCTGACAGAGCTGGTGTAACGGAGTCAGGTTTGTAGGACTCTTTGCTAACACAAGCCTTTTCAGTTCTGCCCACATATGTTCTATATGATTGAGGTCAGGGCATTGTGATGGCCACTCCAATAGCTTGACTTTGTTGTCCTTAAGCCATTTTGCCACACATTTGGAAGTATGCTTGGGGTCATTGTCCATTTGGAAGACCCATTTGCAACCAAGCTTTAACTTCCTGACTGATGTCTTGAGATGTTGCATCAATATATCCACATAATTTTCCAACCTCATGATGCCATCTATTTTGTGAAGTGCACCAGTCCCTCCTGCAACAAAGCACCCCCACAACATGATGCTGCCATCACCGTGCTTCATAGTTGGGATGGTGTTCTTCGACTTGCAAGCATCCCCCTTTTTCTTCCAAACATAACGATGGTCATTATGGCCAAACAGTTCTACTTTTGTTTCATCAGACCAGAGGACATTTCTCCAAAAAGTACGATCTTTGTCCCCATGTGCAGTTGCAAACTGTAATCTGGCTTTTTTTATGGCGGTTTTGGAGCAGTGGCTTCTTCCTTGCTGAGCGGCCTTTCAGGTTATGTCGATGTAGGACTTGTTTTACTGTGGATACATATACTTTTGTACCCGTTTCCTCCAGCATCTTCACACGTTCCTTTGCTTTTGTTCTGGGATTGATTTGCACTTTTCGCACCAAAGTACGTTCATCTCTAGGAGACAGAACGCTTCTCCTTCCTGAACGGTATGACGGCTGTGTGGTCCGATAGTGGTCATACTTGCGTACTATTGTTTGTACAGATGAATGTGGTACCTTCAGGCATTTGGAAATTGCTCCCAAGGATGAACCAGACTTGTGGAGGTCTTTGCTGATTTCTTTTGATTTTCCCATGATGTCAAGCAAAGAAGCACTGAGTTTGAAGGTAGGCCTTGAAATACATCCACGGGTACACCTCCAATTGACTCAAATTATGTCACATAGCCTCTCAGAAGCTTCTAAAGCCATGACATCCTTTTCTGGAATTTTCCAAGCTGTTTAAAAGGCACAGTCAACTTAGTGTATGTAAACTTCTGACTAGAGGTCGACCGATTATGATTTTTCAACGCCGATACCGATTATTGGAGGACCGAAAAAAGGCGATACCGATTAAATCGGACGATATTTTAAAAATTGATGTATTTATTTGTAATAATGACAATTACAACAATACTGAATGAACACTTTTATTTGAACTTAATATAATACATCAATAAAATCAATTTAGCCTCAAATAAAATCATCAAACATGTTCAATTTGGTTTAAATAATGCAAAAACAAAGTGTTGGAGAAGAAAGTAAAAATGCAATATGTGCCATGTAAAAAAGCTAACGTTTAAGTTCCTTGCTCAGAACATGAGAACATATGAAAGCTGGTGGTTCCTTTTAACATGAGTCTTCAATATTCCCAGGTAAGAAGTTTTAGGTTGTAGTTATTATCGGAATTATAGGACCATTTCTCTCTATACCATTTGTATTTCATATACCTTTGACTATTAGATGTTCTTACAGGCACTTTAGTATTGCCAGTGTAACAGTATAACTTCCACCCCTCTCCTCGCCCCTACCTGGGCTCGAACCAGGAACACATCGACAAAAGTTACCCACAAAGCATCGTTACCCATCGCTCCACAAATGCCGCGGCCCTTGCTGAGCAAGGGGAACAACTACTTCAAGGTCTCAGAGCGAGTGACATCACCGATTGAAATGCTATTAGCGCGCACCCCGCTAACTAGCTCGGGAGTTGATAGGCTCTAAGTCATAAACAGCTCAATGCTTGAAGCACAGCGAAGAGCTGCTGGCAAACGCACAAAAGTGCTGTTTGAAATAATGCTTACGAGCCTGCTGCTGCCTACCACCGCTCAGTCAGACTGCTCTATCAAATATCAAATCATATACTTAATTATAACATAATAACACACAGAAATACGAGCCATAGGTCATTAATATGGTAAAATCCGGAAACTATCATTTAAAAAACGAAACATTTATTCTTTCAGTGAAATACGGAAACGTTCCGTATTTTATCTAACGGGTGGCATCCATAAGTCTAAATATTCCTGTTACACTGCACAACCTTCAATGTCATGTCATAATTACGTAATATTCTGGCAAATTAGTTTGCAATGAGCCAGGCGGCCCAAACTGTTGCATATACCCTGACTCTGCGTGCAATGAACGCAAGAGAAGTGACACAATTTCCCTAGTTTAATATTGCCTGCTAACCTGGATTTCTTCTAACTAAATATGCAGGTTTAATAAAATATACTTCTGTGTATTGATTTTAAGAAAGGCATTGATGTTTATGGTTAGGTACATTCGTGCGACGATTGTGCTTTTTCGCAAATGCGCTTTTGTTAAATCATCCCCCGTTTGGCGAAGTTGGCTGTCTTTGTTAGGAATAAATAGTCTTCACACAGTTCGCAACGAGCCAGGCGGCCCAAACTGCTGCATATACCCTGACTCTGTTGCACAGAACGCAAGAGAAGTGACACAATTTCCCTAGTTAAAAGAAATTCATGTTAGCAGGCAATATTAACGAAGTATGCAAGTTTAAAAATATATACTTGTGTATTGATTTTAAGAAAGGCGTTGATGTTTATGGTTAGGTACACATTGGTGCAACGACAGTGCTTTTTTCGCGAATGCGCTTGTTAAATCACCCGTTTGGCAAAGTAGGCTATGATTCAATGATAAATTAACAGGCATCGATTGTATGCAACGCAGGACAAGCTAGATAAACTAGTAATATCATCAACCATGTGTAGTTAACTAGTGATTATGTTAAGATTGATTGTTTTTTATAAGATACATTTAATACTAGCTAGCATCTTACCTTGGCTCCTTGCTGCACTCGCATAACAGGTAGTCAGCCTGCCACGCAGTCTCCTCGTGGAGTGCAATGTAATCGGCCATGATCGGTGTCCAAAAATGCAGATTACGATTGTTATGAAAACTTAAAATCGTCCCTAATTAATCGGCCATTCTGATTAATCAGTCGACCTCTACTTCTGACCCACTGGAATTGTGATACAGTGAATTATAAGTGAAATAATCTGTCTGTAAACAATTGTTGGAAAAATTACTTGTGTCATGCACAAAGTAGATGTCCTAACCGACTTGCCAAAGCTATAGTTTGTTAACAAGAAATTTGTGGAGTGGTTGAAAAACTTCAACTGTACATATGAGAAATGCAAGATATGTAAACATTATTAAGTGACTTAAGATAACGTAGAATAGTATAGAATACAGTATAAACATTTGAGATGAATAATGCGAGATATGTAAACATTATTAAAGTGACTCGTGTTCCATTCCTTAAAGTGGCCAGTGATTCCTAGTCTATGCCTATAGGCAGCAGACTCTAATGTGCTAGTGATGGCTGTTTAACAGTCTGATGGCCTTGAGACAGAAACTGTTTTTCAGTCTCTCGGTCCCAGCTTTGATGCACCTTTACTGACCTTGCCTTCTGGATGATAGCGGGGTGAACAGGCAGTGGCTCTGGTAATTTACCAAAATGACTGAAGATTCCAGTACCTTAGGTAAATTACTGGTAGCTTTGCAGCCCTAGTTGAAACACAGACCAAAATTAGCGCCTTTCATTGTGACACGCAAGCACCATCCATCCCAAGGGGACAAGACTCAGAAGTCATTCTGTTCCAATTAAAACACTCTGTATGCACCGTGATGTCATGCTCTGTGGACCCATCATGGTCACATGCTTGTCATTGTCCTTCTAAATGTAAAGTATGGGGTATAGGTCTAATTTGTGTAATGGGATAAACATTCAGAACAATATGGCACAGGACAGATATGAAATCAAACTTTGTTTGTCACATGTGCCGAATACAAGTGTAGACCTTACCGTGAAATGCTTACTTACAAGTCCTTAACCAACAGTGTAGTTCAAGAAGAGTTAAGAAAATATTTACCAAATAAACTCAAGTTAAAATAATTATAAAAAGTAACACAATAATATAACAATAACGAGGCTATATACGGGGGTACCGGTACCAAGTCAATGTGCAGGGGTACAGGTTAGTCGGGGTAATTTGTACATGTAGGTATGGGTGAAGTGACTATGCATAGATGATCAACTGTGAGTAGCAGCAGTGTACAAAACAAATGGGGTGGGGTCAATGTAAGTTTACTTTACGGGTTGTAGATGTAGTCTGTGGGACTACAGGTTGTAGAGGTAGTCTGTGGAACTACAGGTGTAGATGTAGTCTGTGGAACTACAGGTTGTAGATGTAGTCTGTGGGACTACAGGTTGTAGAGGTAGTCTGTGGGACTACAGGTTGTAGATGTAGTCTGTGGGACTACAGGTTGTAGATGTAGTCTGTGGAACTACAGGTTGTAGATGTAGTCTGTGGAACTACAGGTTGTAGATGTAGTCTGTGGGACTACAGGTTGTAGAGGTAGTCTGTGGGACTACAGGTTGTAGAGGTAGTCTGTGGGACCACAGGTTGTAGATGTAGTCTGTGGGACCACAGGTTGTAGAGGTAGTCTGTGGGACCACAGGTTGTAGAGGTAGTCTGTGGGACTACAGGTTGTAGAGGTAGTCTGTGGAACTACAGGTTGTAGAGGTAGTCTGTGGGACTACAGGTTGTAGATGTAGTCTGTGGGACTACAGGTTGTAGAGGTAGTCTGTGGAACTACAGGTTGTAGATGTAGTCTGTGGGACTACAGGTTGTAGATGTAGTCTGTGGGACTACAGGTTGTAGATGTAGTCTGTGGGACTACAGGTTGTAGGGGTAGTCGTTCGGACTACAGGTTGTAGAGGTAGTCGGTGGGACTACAGGTTGTAGAGGTAGTCGGTGGGACTACAGGTTGTAGAGGTAGTCGGTGGGACTACAGGTTGTAGAGGTAGTCTGTGGGACTACAGGTTGTAGAGGTAGTCTGTGGGACTACAGGTTGTAGAGGTAGTCGGTGGGACTACAGGTTGTAGAGGTAGTCTGTGGGACTACAGGTTGTAGAGGTAGTCTGTGGGACTACAGGTTGTAGAGGTAGTCTGTGGGACTACAGGTTGTAGAGGTAGTCTGTGAGACTACAGGTTGTAGAGGTAGTCTGTGGGACTACAGGTTGTAGAGGTAGTCTGTGGGACTACAGGTTGTAGATGTAGTCTGTGGGACTACAGGTTGTAGATGTAGTCTGTGGGACTACAGGTTGTAGAGGTAGTCTGTGGAACTACAGGTTGTAGAGGTAGTCTGTGGGACTACAGGTTGTAGATGTAGTCTGTGGGACTACAGGTTGTAGATGTAGTCTGTGGGACTACAGGTTGTAGATGTAGTCTGTGGGACTACAGGTTGTAGATGTAGTCTGTGGGACTACAGGTTGTAGAGGTAGTCGGTGGGACTACAGGTTGTAGAGGTAGTCGGTGGGACTACAGGTTGTAGAGGTAGTCGGTGGGACTACAGGTTGTAGAGGTAGTCTGTGGGACTACAGGTTGTAGAGGTAGTCGGTGGGACTACAGGTTGTAGAGGTAGTCTGTGGGACTACAGGTTGTAGAGGTAGTCTGTGGGACTACAGGTTGTAGAGGTAGTCTGTGGGACTACAGGTTGTAGATGTAGTCTGTGGGACTACAGGTTGTAGATGTAGTCTGTGGGACTACAGGTTGTAGATGTAGTCTGTGGGACTACAGGTTGTAGAGGTAGTCTGTGGGACTACAGGTTGTAGATGTAGTCTGTGGGACTACAGGTTGTAGAGGTAGTCTGTGGGACTACAGGTTGTAGAGGTAGTCTGTGGGACTACAGGTTGTAGAGGTAGTCTGTGGGACTACAGGTTGTAGAGGTAGTCTGTGGGACTACAGGTTGTAGAGGTAGTCTGTGGGACTACAGGTTGTAGAGGTAGTCGGTGGGACTACAGGTTGTAGAGGTAGTCTGTGGGACTACAGGTTGTAGAGGTAGTCGGTGGGACTACAGGTTGTAGATGTAGTCTGTGGGACTACAGGTTGTAGATGTAGTCTGTGGGACTACAGGTTGTAGATGTAGTCGGTGGGACTACAGGTTGTAGAGGTAGTCGGTGGGACTACAGGTTGTAGAGGTAGTCGGTGGGACTACAGGTTGTAGAGGTAGTCGGTGGGACTACAGGTTGTAGAGGTAGTCGGTGGGACTACAGGTTGTAGAGGTAGTCTGTGGGACTACAGGTTGTAGAGGTAGTCGGTGGGACTACAGGTTGTAGAGGTAGTCTGTGGGACTACCGGTTGTAGAGGTAGTCTGTGGGACTACAGGTTGTAGAGGTAGTCTGTGGGACTACAGGTTGTAGAGGTAGTCTGTGGGACTACAGGTTGTAGAGGTAGTCTGTGGGACTACAGGTTGTAGAGGTAGTCTGTGGGACTACAGGTTGTAGATGTAGTCTGTGGGACTACAGGTTGTAGATGTAGTCTGTGGGACTACAGGTTGTAGAGGTAGTCTGTGGGACTACAGGTTGTAGATGTAGTCTGTGGGACTACAGGTTGTAGAGGTAGTCTGTGGGACTACAGGTTGTAGAGGTAGTCTGTGGGACTACAGGTTGTAGAGGTAGTCTGTGGGACTACAGGTTGTAGAGGTAGTCTGTGGGACTACAGGTTGTAGAGGTAGTCTGTGGGACTACAGGTTGTAGAGGTAGTCTGTGGGACTACAGGTTGTAGAGGTAGTCTGTGGGACTACAGGTTGTAGAGGTAGTCTGTGGGACTACAGGTTGTAGATGTAGTCTGTGGGACTACAGGTTGTAGATGTAGTCTGTGGGACTACAGGTTGTAGAGGTAGTCTGTGGGACTACAGGTTGTAGATGTAGTCTGTGGGACTACAGGTTGTAGATGTAGTCCGTGGGACTACAGGTTGTAGAGGTAGTCTGTGGGACTACAGGTTGTAGAGGTAGTCTGTGGGACTACAGGTTGTAGAGGTAGTCTGTGGGACTACAGGTTGTAGATGTAGTCTGTGAAACTACAGGTTGTAGATGTAGTCTGTGGGACTACAGGTTGTAGATGTAGTCTGTGGGACTACAGGTTGTAGATGTAGTCTGTGGGACTACAGGTTGTAGATGTAGTCTGTGGGACTACAGGTTGTAGATGTAGTCTGTGGGACTACAGGTTGTAGATGTAGTCTGTGGGACTACAGGTTGTAGATGTAGTCTGTGGGACTACAGGTTGTAGAGGTAGTTTGTGGGACTACAGGTTGTAGAGGTAGTCTGTGGGACTACAGGTTGTAGATGTAGTCTGTGGGACTACAGGTTGTAGAGGTATAACTAAAATGAACATGAAAGTAACATAACAGTACTTATTGTTAGTGTTATTGGGATTAGTTCAGATATCAGTCTTTGGAGGGTTTGTCATGGACACATTCTCAGTAACAATTTTGTTATTGAGAATGTGTGACGCACATTGCAGACGAGCCATGTGCTAAATGTAGAAATAAATAGGTGATCATTTTCAATATCCTCCTCTATCAGCTTTGGCTGAGGCAAAGCTCCCCTAGTTAGGAGATTATTGCATTGTGTAGCTTGTTTTGAAAACACCCATTTTTCTTGATTATGTCACCACTGAACAGATGCCAATGTGTGTTAGCTAAAGTTTGGTATTAAGGATAAATCACCAATGCAGGGTTTGATCCTTAATTCATTCCTATTCATCACGGTTAGTTCCCCGTACTTCAAAGCCACCATATGGACCTAATTGTGGTCGTTCCTGGCACATGAGCGACTGAAAGCTGAGGCACTACCGTACCTCCAGTTTCGCTGTGCACTGTCATCATACTTTGTGCTGAGCATTTATTGCATACTGTTCTGTACTCAAGCTACATGCCAGGTGAACTAAACTGGAGGTTTTTTTTTGGGGGGGGGGGGGGGGGGAGTAGAATGAAAGGATGGGGAGTTGGAAGATATAAGAGGATAAAGGAGGACAGAAGTCAAATCAAGGTAAATAGAAGAAAGGTGCCCACCGACCAACAGCTGTTTTCATCACGTCACAGATGAGCTTATACAGGGGTGGTTTGATTAGGAGAGCTAGGCTTCCCCCTCCTTCTCACAGGCAGGGTGACCACCGGTCGGTGACTGGAGAGTAATCAAAGAGGAGGTTGTGGGATGAGCGTCTGAGGATGAGGATGACAGGCTCAGGAGGCAAATGGTGACAGCGTATTTGACCCCTGCGGGCCAGAGCAGAGCAGGGCCTGCTGGCTGGGCTGGGTGGCTGGGTGAGTGAGGTTTAGGGAGATTTACCTCATCATCTCAGGCTGTATCTAAACGGTGTCATGATCAAGATTAGAGGTTAGATTGGAGTACACAACAGATTACATGGTCATATAAATCTGTTGAACACAACATATTGTTCTAGATTTTCATTAGTGGTAAACAAGGGGATAAATATCTGGGATCAGTTGAAAGTCTATCCATGAACAAAGTCAGAGAGAACGTGGTGAATCATTAAATTCACAGGGAGGTGGTATGTATCATCAATTTGATAATACAAATAATGGAATCAAGCAGACAATGTAGCTTGAATTCTTTACACGTTTCTACATATCATAAAGAGACTAAATAACCACATGAAGGACTGTACTACAGCACGTTTCTCTCTTTCCGTCTATTTGGTAGATGTTTGTTCAATTATTGCAAAATGATCACCCTATTGACCTAATGGTAAATCAATTCCAAACATCAATCAATCCTTGTTTCTGTCTACAACACACCTGTTTAACATGGTCTCCTCAAGCCAGTCGACCCAGACAGCACTGCCTTTCAAATTCCTCTGCTCCATCGCTTTAATGTTTCCAATTAGTCCCCACAGTCCCACGGCTAAACAGCCTCACCAAGCTTTACCAAGGCTCGTGGCAACAAATGCCTTCAGATGTCTATAATCTAGAAAACCTTCGACACTCCTTGGGGTTGTTTGTTCTTCATAGGTTTTCTATGTGGGGTGGATGATACAACAACAATCTCTCTCTGCCCTTAGACACAAATCAGAAACCAAAGCAAACCGGTTAACCTCTCCATTTTTCACACAAACATTATTCATCCAAAAGTCTACATTTTTCTGTCTCATCAGTCGTTTAAACAGTGAAACACAAACTGTATAATAGAATATATCTGATTAGGTTATTATGGATCGTGTTGGACTAAACAGATTATATTTGTCCTCCTGTTACCATCTTCAATCAGTTGCGAAAACGTCCAGTTGCACTTGAACTTTGTCAAAGGAACGTTTCAAACAGGATATCCTGCCATCTGCTCCTCCAGTAGACTCATTCCAGGAGTCAGTCACTTGAGACCTGAGTTGACTGCCTGCTTCTTCACACAGAGCCACATCAATGTCTTTTAAAAGTAGCCAAAAAAGAACAACCTTTTCCCAATCAACTTAAAAGTATCTTCAGTTATCTGCAGCGAGTTAAGGGACTTAATGAAAACCGGCCATCAGTGGGGAGGTCCTAAAGAACGTACAACGCTTTCAAGCGGAGTTGAAACCTGCATTAATATCTTTTCATGGAAGAACATTAAAGGAATCCCTCCTTTTGTCTCCTAACATTAACAATGGAGAACCTGTTCCATAGAAGCCTACATTCCCTTGGTTCCTTCCACATTCCTTTTTTAATGCAGATATTACATGTGAGAAAATGAAATAACAATATACTAATCATGATCAATCTGGTTTCCCTTCCCCTTAAACACCTGACGGCATTCTGTTCTCAAGAGGAAAAGGAACACACGCTGTCTGACAACCTGACAGCCACACAAAGGCCTCAGAAAGTACTGGGGTGAGTGGGGGAAACTGCAGTGGGGTCCCTGGCAAGGCCTGACAGAATTTGGCACCTGCTGATCACGTGCACATTTGATGACCCCCTCTCCATTCCCCACCCACTATATATATATAATATATATATTTGAATATTGTCAATACGCTGGTCTGGTCTGGTCTGGTGTGTGTGTGTGTGTGCTTGTGTGTGCGTGTGTGTGTGTGTGTGTGTGTGTGTGTGTGTGTGTGTGTGTGTGTGTGTGTGTGTGTGTGTGTGTGTGTGTACACACACAGACCAAACCAGCGGATTGACAATACTCAAAGAAAGTCAATGCCCCGCTGTTCCACGATGATAAATGTGATGGCTTTGTATCTCACCGCAGGTTTCTGCTGGCTCAGGTCAATCGCTATTAAATTACAAAAGTCCACCTCTCAAAAGCCGATTGATAGATGGATACTGCAAACACACAAACCACAAAGAGCCCTCCATTGCTTTCACAAACCCACCAGTTGTGCAGCCTGAAAAAAGGGCTTTTAGGTTGTTGAGAGTTTTTATTTGTGCATTTGCAAATTAATTTGGGCTCTCAGTAACACCATAAACTCTCCAGAGCTTGGACCGAGTAGACATTTCTGAGAGCGACAGAGTGACATAAAAATACCTATACAGAAGAATCTTCTGGTATTTCTACTCTATTTGTTTCTCTGAGCGTTTTATATTTTCAAAGAGCTGGACTAACTGTGTTTGGAAAAGGACCGCGGGCATGTTGGGGGATTGTCGGCCATGCATATAATCGCTTACTTACACTCTGTGAGTTTGCTTTGGATCAGGCAAATTACCATCTGAAAATGAGCTGAAAAACACTCTGGGCGAGAGGCCTGCGTCATCCATGGCAGTTCACTTTCAGTATTTCTTACCGCAGCGAATATACAGGGAAACATGCAGAGATGCACACAAACACATACACTGCTCAGAAACTGTAGTTGCATCATTGCTTTCAATGTACTTAAAATTTAAAGAGAAAAAAATACTCTCTAAATACTATAAAAACAAACCTTACTCTTAATCTTGGCCTCAAAATCTGTCTAGTTATGTGGTAATGCATTATGATGATGTTGAATGTTAAACTTGTCACTGTGAGGGAATATGCGCTTCCAGCATAAAGTGGACTCAAATCACATAATACACTCGCTCTAATTGGGAAGGCCATAAAATAAAGTCTGCGTGACACAATTACTGCAGGCAGGGTCACACAAACACTCTCACACACAAGTTTCATGGACAGGGAGACGTAGGCTTAAATAATTAGCTATAATATGCCACAAGAGTAGGCTCAGAACAATATGTGCACTTGGGTGAGCGGAGGAGACTGCTTTCATCTTTTCCACTGTGTTCGGTCACCCCCGAGAATGGCAAGGCTTGAAAGAAAGCACAGGAATCGCTAAAAAACTGCATCATATGTTTATGAATTTCTATTCAATAAATGCCATGCCGCCTTCATGAAAATATGGGCATTATGGTTTTGCTTAAAATGGGATATCATGGAAGAAATTCCAGCTGTGATACATAAGAGAAATGTTCAAGCAGCAACACCAACATTGGATTGACAAGCACACACCTGTGTGGTCAACACTTAGAAAAAGGACTTTGTCTCAATACCTTTGGCGTTTCAATGTTAATATTCAAATTGAAACGGTTATGATGCCGTTGTTTTCATGTGAAGAAGTGGCTGCTGTTGATTTGGCCTGTAATAGGAAGCAGACCCTCTGTTGCGTCGAGGTTTGGAGCACTTAGCAGCTAGAGCATTGTTTTGGAACAGAGCAATAAAAAAGAACCACCCCTCATCACTGAGCCGAGACAACAGCTTATAAAGAGACGCCTGGATCCAATCGATCCACAATGACAGTTCTCTAATCTATATGCATGTTATTTTACTTACAAATGTAAACTTATTATTTGGTATTAGCTGAAGTGAATTTCTAAGTACAATTTGACGTAACAATGGATATTTTCTGCCGCTTTAGTTGAAATAATTCATAATACATCTAGCAAATAGTATTGCTTGATTCAATAAATTCCTTAACCGCAATGTTCTAATTAAATTATTATTATTTTTTATCTTTTTTTAAATATTTTACCTATACTGATGAAGCACTTAAATCAATCCAAAGAGATACAGAAAAACCCCTCTCCTCCTAAAAAGGTTGCCACCTCTTTCCATCTCACCCAAACACTTCACATAGACACATCAACATCTGTAATGAATTCATCAACATCTGTAATGTATACATAGGCGGTACGTGCGAGAGTGATAGAGAGGCCTTAGCGAAAACACGAAACAGGATATTAAAGCTCCGTAGACACTACTAATCTTGACTCTTACACAACTAACTTCTCTCCAGTCAGTCAGATTGCTATTAACCATGCTCCCAAACCCTATCAGCTCTCTGGGACGGATTAAAAGCCTGCAACTCTCTTTCTCTTTCCACTCTGCTTTATTTAATCAGTGGCCTGGTTATCCCTAGAAGGCAAATTACTGTAGCCAGGGATGATGACACTGACCTTGTGACATGGGGGAATTGGATGGGGAAGTGGAGGACCCGACACTTTGGGCGTATGAGCTTGTCCAGGTCTTTGGGCCTGTGGTCGGGGATCATCTTCATGAAGGACGAAATGGAGGACAGGAAAGAGTCCATGTTGAAAGAAGAGTTGAACGCCACCACATCTGCCACCAAGCTGGGGGGAAAGGAAAAGAAGGGTACACACACAGTCAGTGACACACACACGCGTACGTACACACACACAAAGTGACAGTACTTCATTTGCAGATTCAGTGTGTGCCACATGGAACAGTTCAGCATAGTCTGCATTTATCAGTACCGTCTTAAATGGCTCCCATTCTCTTTCATTAGAACGAAAGTCATGCATTATAATTCAAATTAGCAAAGCAATCTGGCTTGAATCCAATCAAACATCTCTTAATGATCCATTCCCTTTGAGTAGCGTATTATTTAATGCTGCCATATTTGACTGGGTTAATGACATTAAAGTAGATTGAGTGGGCCTTGCAGAACTGACTTATTGACGCGTTGCCCTATGCAGATCAACAACAATCACTTTTCTTTAGAGTGCCCCTCTCTTTACTGTTCGCCTTCTGATTAATGACAGCCCAGTCGCTCGACAAGAGTGACTTCAATTACCCAGAGAGCATCATGTCGGCCTGCCGTAATTAACCAATCATGTTGCGCCCCAGACATGCTCATTAAGACAAACTATTACCGTATGAATAGTGTGTTGTTTGTTTATTTTAAATACACAAACAAACAGAGCAATTATGCTGGTTGCTCATCGTCTTTGCTTGTTACGACCTCTTGTTCCTACTGTTAACTGTGATAATAACGTGCACTCACTGCGCACCAGATAGATTGTGTACTGTATTATACATTGTGTACAGCACACTCAAGGCCGGGCTGGTCTTTACCATGACAGGACCTGGTTGTATCCGTACTGGAAGTCTCTGTCCTGGCTCTTGCGGACTGGATAGACCAGCTGGTTCTCGTGGAAGTAGAGCACCTTCTTCAGTGTGGCCAGGTCAGGACGCAGGGCCACCAGTTCAGACAGGTTCAGCACAGAACTGGCAAACAGGACCCTGAGGACCAGAACACAGCACAGGTGGTTAGGATGGTGAGGGTGAGTTAATCTATCTGCAAATACAGTGCATTCAGAAAGTATTCAGACCCCTTGACTTTTTCCACATTTTGTTACGTTACAACCTTATTCTAAAATGGATTAAATAACAAAAAGTCATCATCAATCTACACACAATACCCCATAATGACAAAGCGAAAACAGTTTTTTAGAAATGTTGCAAATGTATAAAAACTGAAATACCTTATTTACATAAGTATTCAGATCCTTTGCTATGAGACTCAAAATTGAGCTCAGGTGCGTCCTGTCTGTCCTTCAGATGTTTCTACAACTTGATTGGAGTTCACCTGTGGTAAATTCAATTGATTGGACATGATTTGGACAGGCACACATCTGTCTATATAAGGTCCCACAGTTGACAATGCATGTCGAGCAAAAACAAGGCCATGTGGTTGAAGGAATTGTCCGTAGAGCTCCGAGACAGGATTGTGTTGAGGCACAGATCTGGGGAAGGGTACCAAAACATTTATGCAGTATTGAAGGTCCCCAAGAACACAGTGGCCTCCATAATTCTTAAATGGAAGAAGTTTAGAACCACCAATACTCTTCCTAGAGCTGTCCGCCCGGCCAAACTGAGCAATCAGGGGTGAAGGGCCTTGGTCAGGGAGGTGACCAAGAACCCGATGGTCACTCTGACAGAGCTCCAAAGCGCCTCTGTGGAAATGGGAGAACCTTCTAGAAGGACAACCATCTCTGCAGCACTCCACCATGAGGCCTTTGTGGTAGAGTGGCCAGACGGAAGCCACTCTTCAGGAAAAGACACGACAGCCTGCTTGGAGTTTGCCAAAGGGCACCTAAAGGACTCTCAAACCACGAGTAACAAGATTCTCTGGTCTGATAAAACCAAGATTGAACTCTTTGGCCTGAATGCCAAGCGGCACCTATGGAGGAAACCTGGCACCATCCCTACGGTGAAGCATGGTGGTGGCAGCATCATGCTGTGGGAATGTTTTCAGTGGCAGGGACTGGGAGACTAGTCAGGATCGAGGGAAAAATGAACAGAGCAAAGTACAGAGAGATCCTTGATTAAAACCTGCTCCAGATCAATCAGGACCTCACACAGCCAAGAAAACACAGGAGTGGCATCGGGACAAGTCTCTGAATGTCCTTGAGTGGCCCAGCCAGAGTCCGGACTTGATCCCGATCGAACATCTCTGGAGAGACCTGAAAATAGCTGTGCAGCAACGCTCCTCATCCAACCTGACAGAGCTTGAGAGGATTTGCAGAGAAGAATGGGAGAAACTCCCCAAAAACAGGTGTGTCAAGTTTATGGCGTCATACCCAAGAAAACTTGAGGCTGTAATTGCTGCTAAAGGTGCTTCAACAAAGTACTGAGTAAAGGGTCTGAATACTTATGTAAATGTGATTTCGTTTTTTTATGTCTAAAAACTTGTTTTTGCTTTGTCATTTTGAGGTATTGTGTGTAGATTGATGAGGAGGGGAAACTATTTAATCAATTTTAAAGGCAGTAACGTAACAAAATGGGGAAAAAGTCAAGGGGTCTGAATACTTCAGAATGCACTGAACAATTATGTCTAACAAACGCTGGGCCTTACTTCCATATCTTCGTGCTTACTAATGTCTGACTAAAATGAAACCCTGGGAGGTGAGGGATAGCTCTCTTTTTAGCCGAGCCATATCAGACTTGAATGTCCCCACTGCTTCCAATGCCAACCACTAAAATGCCTTTCATCCATCAAGGGGATAAATCCTGCTAAATACGACCCATTTATCGTAACCAGCAGGTAAAATAGTAACATCACCCAAATCGAATAATTTCCCAAGCAGGATAATCCACCCAGCCCTGCCCAGCTCTGCTGCAGCCTCTCAGACAATGCAGCATTTCCATGTCTCTAAAAGCATATCTCTCTCTCTCTCCGTCTCCCTCTGCGGCATCTCTGTATCTGTTGCGTGCTCAGCGATGAGGCTTTGAAGCTCCATCATCTCCCTATGTGACCCCATCCTCCACTTCAAGCCTTGGCCCATCCCTTCATCAGTCAGTCAGTCCCCTTAACCCATGAGCGAGGAATCTTTGATGTGGTCGAGTCCACAAGCCATCGCTAAGATCACGTCCCCGTGTGCCTCTCAGACATGGGATTAGCCCAATTTCCTAGCCTGTTTGGGCCTTCGATCAAAACTAAAAGAGGCCTACAGGACTGCATGTTACAGAAATCACCCTCACCCCCTAAACTCTGTCGGTAATGCGGGGCTCTGACTCAAACCAGATGAGAGTTCTCTATTTTTACCTTTTTCATGCCAAGAATATTCCACAGGGACATCCTGTGTAGTTAAGAATTAGACGCACTGAAACTGCAGGACTAAAGTATTCCTTTAGTGGGAGATGGATTTAAAAAAATGATATTTACCTTTTTCATATAAATAAGTAGAACATTTTGATTTGTTATGTGCTGAATTACCACTTGTCATCCCATAGAGGGAACAGCAAATATCCCATTCTGCAAAATCCAAAACGGCAACAAACAGCAGAACTGAGAAAGGGGGTTATGCTTAGTTACTTACTGTATGAGCTATTACTTAGCCACATGACATTCCATAATGTACCTAGCCACCAGAAGTGGGACCAAGACACGATTATTCAAGTCTCAAGTCACAAGATTCAAGTCAAGTCCCAAATAGAACTGTTAAGTCTTGAGTCAAGTCCAAGTCGTGCATTCAAAGAGCAAGTCAAGTCGCAGGTTTTTTCAAGTCAAGTAAAAAATAAAATAATAATAAAGGCAATGAGTTGTTCAAATACAAATCTTAGTTTATTTATTGAGATTACCAGAGAACAAGTTATTTTGTCTACAATGCATTTTGATTAGGCCTACGTAATAATTGATTTGAACAACACATTCCAAATGGGAGCTTCATAAGTAAATGATCCATTTCAGGCAATTTTGACTTACCAAAAGACCAGTAGGTCTATGCTAGTAATTGTTGCTTGAGGCCCCATTGCTGGTGATCTTGCAAAGTTAACAGTTCATATTATTGACCAATGGTGTAAAGTACTTAAGTAAAAATACTTTAAAGTACTACTTCAGTAGTTTTTGGGGTATCTGTACTTTACTATTTATATTTTTGACAACTTTTACTGCACTACATTTCTAAAGAGTTCCAAGATGGCGTAGCAGTGTAGACGTCTTTGTCCTGTCGTGTCCCGTGTCCCTTGTATATATCTTTTTACATCTTTTTCTTCGCATATCTTTTTAAAAATATTTTCTTAAACCTCAACTTCTACTCTCCTGCAACCCGCCTCACCCAATGTGGCGTGGATCTGCTTTTTTCTAAAGTATTTCTATTTACTTCTGATCTGGAATCCATCAACTGAAGATAGCCAGCTAACCACCTACCAGCTATCAGTTAGCAAACCATTGCTAGCGGTCATCAGCTAACCTTTAGCTCGGAAAGCTCTCGCTAGTTCGAACAACGTGACTAAAACCAGAGCATAACGGACCTATTTCTCTCCATATCCCCGGATTCCTACCGCAAACTCTGAACATTTTCCTCTGGATCTTCGCAACTAGCTAACCACAATCCCGGGTGACCACTCCTGGCTAGCGTTTCCATCCCGGAGCAAGCACCAATTAGCCTGAAGCTAGCCCGGCTAGGGCTCCTGTGCTACCACTGAAGCCCACTCCTGGGCTACAATATCCGGACCCCTTTACTGCCGGTATGGAGCACGGAACCCCGCCGATCCTCTACGACTGGAATACCGACATAATCTGCCCGAGGACTCCAACAGGCCCCTCAGGCGTGACGCCCGCTGAAGGCCCATTCTGCTAACCTACTAACCTACCTACCTGCCTGCCCCGGTCTGCTAACTGCTAGCTTATCTTGCAGCTAGCGCAGCCAGGAAGCTAGCACCAGTTAGCAAACACAATTCTACAATTCACAACCTCTCTTTCGCCATCGCCATCCGGCTTGGATTCTCTGTCGACACGACCACGTCTGGTCTGCAGACAAATACCCCATCCGCTGTGCCCTCAACCAGCCTCCGTCTGAGCAGACCCCCTCCGTCTGAGCAGACCACCCCCCGGGCTACTAACTTTAAACGCGTGCTAGCTTAGTGGAGGCCTCACTGCTCCATCTACGGCTGCCCCCTGGACACTATGATCACTTGGCTACATAGCTGATGCCTGCTTGACTGTCCATTAATTCACGGTACTCCATTCTGTTTATTTGTGTTTTATCTGTCGGCTCTGTGCTTTAACTCAGGATCTGTGTGTAGTTAATCCGACCCTCTCTGCCTAGTCGTCGCCATTTTTACCTTCTGTTGCTGTGTTAGCTGACTAGCTGCTGTTATCTCACCTGTTGTTTTAGCTAGCTCTCCCAATCAAGACCTGCAATCACTTTATGCCTTATTGTATGTCTCTCTCAAATATCAATATGCCTTGCATACTGTTGTTCAGGCTAGTTATCATTCTTTTGGTTTGCAATGGACCCCGTAGTTCCACTCTCCGTACCTCTGATACCTCCTTTGTCCCACCCCCCACACATGCGGTGACCTCACCCATTGAGACCAGCATGTCCAGAGATACAACCTCTCTTATCATCACCCAGTGCCTGGGCTTGCCTCCGCTGTACCCGTGCCCCATTATACCCTGGTCTGCACATTATGCCCAGAATCTATTCTACCACGCCCATAAATCTGCTCCTTTTATTCCTTGTCCCCAACGCTCTAGGCGACCAGTTTTGATACCCTTTAGCCGCACCCTCATCCTACTACTCCTCTGTTCCTCGGGTGATGTGGCGGTAAACCCAGGCCCTGCATGTCCCCAGTCACCCTCATTTGTTGACTTCTGTGATCGAAAAAGCCTTGGCCTCATGCATGTCAACATCAGAAGCCTCCTCCCTAAGTTTGCCTTACTCACCGCTTTAGTACACTCTGCCAACCCTGATGTCCTTGCCGTGTCCGAATCCTGGCTTAGGAAGGCCACCAAAAATTCTGAGATTTCCATACCCAACTATAACACTTTCCGTCAAGATAGAACTGCCAAAGGGGGAGGAGTTGCAATCTACTGCAGAGATAGCCTGCAAAGTTCTGTCATACTTTCCAGGTCTTTGCCCAAACAGTTCGAACTTCTAATTTTAAAAATTAATCTCTCCAGAAATAAGTCTCTCACTGTTGCCGCCTGCTACCGACCCCCCTCAGCTCCCAGCTGTGCCCTGGACACCATCTGTGAATTGATCGCTCCCCATCTAGCTTCAGAGTTTGTTCGGTTAGGTGACCTAAACTGGGATATGCTTAACACCCCGGCAGTCCTACAATCTAAGCTTGATGCCCTCAATCTCACACAAATCATCAAGGAACCCACCAGGTACAACCC
This sequence comes from Salvelinus fontinalis, assembly GCF_029448725.1. Taxonomy (NCBI): domain Eukaryota; kingdom Metazoa; phylum Chordata; class Actinopteri; order Salmoniformes; family Salmonidae; genus Salvelinus; species Salvelinus fontinalis. The sequence continues at coordinate 34,795,938 of NC_074687.1, read as the reverse complement.
TAAATCCGTAAACATGGGCACCCTAATAGACATTATCCTGACCAACTTGCCCTCCAAATACACCTCTGCTGTCTTCAATCAAGATCTCAGCGATCACTGCCTCATTGCCTGTATCCGCCACGGGTCCGCGGTCAAACGACCACCCCTCATCACTGTCAAACGCTCCCTAAAACACTTCTGCGAGCAGGCCTTTCTAATCGACCTGGCCCGGGTACCCTGGAAGGATATTGACCTCATCCCGTCAGTTGAGAATGCCTGGTCATTCTTTAAAAGTTACTTCCTCACCATATTAGACAAGCATGCTCCGTTCAAAAAATGCAGAACCAAGAACAGATATAGCCCTTGGTTCACTCCAGACCTGACTGCCCTCGACCAGCACAAAAACATCCTGTGGCGAACTGCAATAGCATCGAAGAGCCCCCGCGATATGCAACTGTTCAGGGAAGTCAGGAACCAATACACGCAGTCAGTCAGGAAAGCAAAGGCCAGCTTTTTCAAGCAGAAATTTGCATCCTGTAGCTCTAACTCCAAAAAGTTCTGGGATACTGTAAAGTCCATGGAAAACAAGAGCACCTCCTCCCAGCTGTCCACTGCACTGAGGCTAGGTAACACGGTCACCACTGATAAGTCCGTGATAATCGAAAACTTCAACAAACATTTCTCAATGGCTGGCCATGCCTTCCTCCTGGCGACTCCAACCTTGGCCAACAGCCCCGCCCCCCCGCTGCTACTCGCCCAAGCCTCCCCAGCTTCTCCTTTACCCATATCCAGATAGCAGATGTTCTGAAAGAGCTGTAAAACCTGGACCCATACAAATCAGCTGGGCTTGACAATCTGGACCCCCTATTTCTGAAACTGTCCGCCGCCATTGTCGCACCCCCTATTACCAGCCTGTTCAACCTCTCCTTCGTATCATCTGAGATCCCCAAGGATTGGAAAGCTGCCGCGGTCATCCCCCTCTTCAAAGGGGGAGACACCCTGGACCCAAACTGTTACAGACCTATATCCATCCTGCCCTGCCTAGCTAAGGTCTTCGAAAGCCAAGTCAACAAACAGATCACTGACCATCTGGAATCCCACCGTACCTTCTCCGCTGTGCAATCCGGTTTCCGAGCCGGTCACGGGTGCACCTCAGCCACGCTCAAGGTACTAAACGATATCATAACCGCCATCGATAAAAGACATTACTGTGCAGCCGTCTTCATCGACCTGGCCAAGGCTTTCGACTCTGTCAATCACCATATTCTTATCGGCAGACTCAATAGCCTCGGTTTTTCTAATGACTGCCTTGCCTGGTTCACCAACTACTTTGCAGACAGAGTTCAGTGTGTCAAATCGGAGGGCATGTTGTCCGGCCCTCTGGCAGTCTCTATGGGGGTACCACAGGGTTCAAGCATACCACCCTGCATACCACTGCTGGCTTGCTTCTGAAGCTAAGCAGGGTTGGTCCTGGTCAGTCCCTGGATGGGAGACCAGATGCTGCTGGAAGTGGTGTTGGAGGGCCAGTAGGAGGCACTCTTTCCTCTGGTCTAAAAAATATCCCAATGCCCCAGGGCAGTGATTGGGGACACTGTCCTGTATAGGGTGCCGTCTTTCGGATGGGACGTTAAACGGGTGTCCTGACTCTCTGAGGTCATTAAAGATCCCATGGCACTTATCGTAAGAGTAGGGGTGTTAACCCCGGTGTCCTGGCTAAATTCCCAATCTGGCCCTCAAACCATCATGGTCACCTAATAATCCCCAGTTTACAATTGGCTCATTCATCCCCCTCCTCTCCCCTGTAACTATTCCCCAGGTCGTTGCTGCAAATGAGAACGTGTTCTCAGTCAACTTACCTGGTAAAATAAAAATAAATAAAATAAAAAATTCTCGGGCCGACTCTTTTCTGTGTATACATCAATGATGTTGCTCTTGCTGCGGGCGATTCCCTGATCCACCTCTACGCAGACGACACCATTCTGTATACTTCCGGCCCTTCCCTGGACACTGTGCTATCTAACCTCCAAACGAGCTTCAATGCCATACAACACTCCTTCCGTGGCCTCCAACTGCTCTTAAACGCTAGTAAAACCAAATGCATGCTTTTCAACCGTTCGCTGCCTGCACCCGCACGCCCGACTAGCATCACCACCCTGGACGGTTCCGACCTAGAATTTGTGGACATCTATAAGTACCTAGGTGTCTGGCTAGACTGCAAACTCTCCTTCCAGACTCATATCAAACATCTCCAATCCAAAATCAAATCTAGAGTCGGCTTTCTATTCCGCAACAAAGCCTCCTTCACTCACGCCGCCAAACTTACCCTAGTAAAACTGACTATCCTACCGATCCTCGACTTCGGCGATGTCATCTACAAAATAGCTTCCAATACTCTACTCAGCAAACTGGATGCAGTTTATCACAGTGCCATCCGTTTTGTTACTAAAGCACCTTATACGACCCACCACTGCGACCTGTATGCCCTAGTCGGCTGGCCCTCGCTACATGCTCGTCGTCAGACCCACTGGCTCCAGGTCATCTACAAGGCTATGCTAGGTAAAGTGCCGCCTTATCTCAGTTCACTGGTCACGATGGCTACACCCACCCGTAGCACGCGCTCCAGCAGGTGTATCTCACTGATCATCCCTAAAGCCAAAACCTCATTTGGACGCCTTTCCTTCCAGTTCTCTGCTGCCTGCGACTGGAACGAATTGCAAAAATCTCTGAAGTTGGAGACTTTTATCTCCCTCAACAACTTTAAAAATCTGCTATCCGAGCAGCTAACCGATCGCTGCAGCTGTACATAGTCCATCTGTAAACTACCCACCCAATTTACCTACCTCACCCCCATACTGCTTTTATTTATTTACTTTTCTGCTCTTTTGCACACCAGTATCTCTTCTTGCACATGATCATCTGATGATTTATCACTCCAGTGTTAATCTGCTAAATTGTAATTATTCGATTTATTGCCTACCTCATGCCTTTTGCACACATTGTATATAGATTCTCTTTTTCCTACCATGTTATTGACTTGTTTATTGTTTACTCCATGTGTAACTCTGTGTTGTTGTCTGTTCACACTGCTATGCTTTATCTTGGCCAGGTCGCAGTTGCAAATGAGAACTTGTTCTCAACTAGCCTACCTGGTTAAATAAAGGTGAAATAAATAAAATAAATAAAAAAATAAAAATAAAAAACCTGGCCAGATGATTTCAAGTCATCAGTCTCCAATCAAAGTCGAGTTTTGAAGCTCCAAGTCAAATCTGAAGTTATTGTACTTTCTATCAAGTTGAGTCTCAAGTCATGACATTTGTAACAACAGTCAGACTCGAGTGCACACCTCTGCTAGCCACTATCGATTTGACTACCTGTCTTCATTTTGACTGATGACCTTTTTGAAGTTGGAATTCTACTCTATAGGTGACATGGCTCGCCCACTGTGTTCTCCAGTAACGTCTGTTACTGCGGTGTTGCAGAGATGACAGAGAGGGATCAAAACCAGACAAGTACACATCAATCTGAGCGTTAGCCCTGTGTGTGGGTGAGCTGCAGCATCATGCATCGCTTCACCAAGCGTATAGTAAATCGCCCTATATTTGCCAATCATCTGTGAAGTACTCACCAAGTCCTGAATCAAACCCGTTTCTGCAAAGCAGAATTTATAATCAAATAAAATGATGAATAATAATCATAGTGCACCCTCTGGTTTAATGACAGGATAGTATCTAATTGATCCGTGTTTCCCTAATAAAATGTACAAAGTAATTACAAAGCAAAAAGAAAAGATAGCTAAGTACTTTTACACATTGGGTTATTCCCCTAAAAGTAATGTGCAAAATAAAACGGAAAACATATTGACACCGAAAAATAGAGAGTGAAAGGTTGGGGACATTTCAAGCAGCTGTGTCTCATTACATATGATCTAAATCCACTCTGTGGAAGTCAATGACCTAATGGAATCCCAATCTCTGAAGTCCACTAGTGAGTGATACAAGGGTACCTGAAAAATGGCTGACAACCACATGGCCCACTTTCAATCTCACTGTGCCAAAACAGAGGAATTGGATTTCCCCTTTACAGAGCTCACAAACAACATGTTGGAAAGACCAACAAAAAAAGCAGTGTACAGTACCAGTCAAAAGTTTGGACACACCTACTCTTTCAAGTTTTTCTTTATTTTTACTATTTTCTACATTGTAGAATAATAGTGAAGACATCAAAACTATGAAATAACACATATGGAATCATGTAGTAACCAAAAAAAAGTGTTAAATCAAATTTATTTTAGATTCTAAATTATCCACCCTTTGCACACTCTTGGCATTCTCTCAACCAGCTTCACCTGGAATGCTTTTCCAACAGTCTTGAAGGAGTTCTCACATATGCTGAGCACTTGTTGGCTGCTTTTCCTTCACTCTCCGGTCCAACTCAACTCAAACCATCTCAATGAGTAGGTGTGTCCAAACGTTTGACTGGTACTGTATATTTCACAATAACAATGATCTAGCAATCTTAATCAGCACTGTATCAATTCCAACAGTCATGTTTCTATGTATACCGGTATGAGGGGCTAGCCGGGATAGCCTGCATGAAGTACAGGGCTGCTGTCCTGGCCCTCCAGTGCCATTTCTTAGCCGGCAGTGTGTAGGACACGCAGTCGTCCACATTCTCTCTAAGCAGGTCTATCAGCTGTTTGTGGGAGCCACCGTAGAACGCCTCTACCAGTAGCACACTCATGGATGGGCTATTCTGAATCTGAGGAGAGAAAAATGGATGATAATAATCAAGGACAAGATAACTGTAGTAAGAATAGGGAAATGACGGGGAAATCATTGCTTTCAGAGATTGACAATGAAGGCCTCCTTGGCAGGGAAAGAGGAAGAGACCAGTTGGATTTTGGGAAGTGTAGTCTATTCATTTCCTGTGGGACAAAAGAAATCTGACCAGCTGTATCAGTTATGGTAAACTGACCTGACCACATACAAATAGTTTTTTTGTAAAATAGTCATTACAAACTATCTGGTAGTGTAAATTAATGGCAAAAGCTAGGAAGAATATGAGTGATGATGATGGAAAGAAATTGCAGCCCAAAATGCTGAGGATACATTGATATAATATAACTGTGTTCCCGTGCAATTTCTTTTCCAACAAATTTCCTCCCCATTATTTCCAGTTTATTACAGTAAATGTTATGTCCTCCATCTCATTCTTCCATTAAGCTGCCCACAATGGGTACTAAGTTATTTGCCACACTCATCATTCGCCCACAGACTTTCCAATCAGTCAATATCTTGGTCCCTCTCTCGTTCTTAAATGCAAGTCATATCTTAAGCAGAAAACTTGCTATGTAATTTTTTTGGACACCATAAAACCTTAAAAAATGTAAAAGACGGTACATATCGAGTTGAGTAGGAAGTAAATGCTTTAGAAATGCAAACAGAAGTTTAGACCAATGACAAAAATACATCTTCCTGAAAGCACAATTGTGACCCATTGTAACAAAACACTTAATGGAAAACCAATATATACTGCCAGCATTAAATTTGTAAACAAAATCTAAATGTTTAGATGACATATTGACATCTCTGACCTGGTGTGTGACTCTTGCCAAGCACAGAGCATTATTCAAGCTTTCACAGAATTTGAAACAATTATGTGGATAGACAATGGACCATTACTGTATGGCATAACAGCTAACAGAAGACAAACATCTCATCTGGAATAGAACACGAAACAACACATTTTCAACCACATCTCCGGGGGGATTTCCAATCTTACCGCCATGCATTGCATAATGGACCCATTGACGATCAAATCTCTCCTCATCTATACCTTTCGCCCACCTTTTCAGAGTATTCAGGTTATTGACCCCATTCCACCTCAATGGCAGACATGAACTGAAGGGGTTAATGTCACCATTCTCTCCCCCACACACTGATGTGACAGGGAATCCCCAACGCACCAAACTACTCAGGAATTAATAACACGGTAATGACACTGTGAATGTTGACAAGTCATTTCACGACCTGACTTGTCTGACTGGAGACTCTCAGATAGGCTTTGTCATTAAACCGAAACACCATTTCAGCCTGGAAACAAAACAACATGACAAAAAGTGAATATTGGAACATAATAAGAAGGTACAAATTGGAAGGTCATTTTTTCCCCTGGCTCATTGTTGTTGTTGGCTTTTCTAATATTTAGCACAACACCCTTACATTTAGAATTTAGCTTTACATCCTCAACATCACTGACAACATTGCCAGTGTATAGGGCAACTATAGTACAAATTCATTCTCTTCTAAATCTAAGTGGAAAATCACCACCACAGCTTTATAAATCCTGTGTGTATCCCGGAAAAACACACTGAAGTGCATAACACTCCCCTCACCACACACACATCACCCTGAGGTGCAAAGGGATTTCATGCAGAAATACAGGATTTACATAGGCCTAGATAGCAAGGGTGGGGTGAGGCAGCCAGCATTTCCATATAAAAATGCATAAAAATGTCACTGTGAGGACCAATCGTGACCATTAAAGTCATCACCAGAAGCCCTACCCCCATTGTGCCCTTGGGGGTAGCAGGCACAGGGTTGGATGGGATTGCAGGGACCGGCGGCAAACACAGATCGCTGGAGCGTGCGTGCCAGATTCCGACACCTCCCTTTTGGTCCCTTCGGCCATGCAGGGTTTAAGCATGCATTCTGTCTGTGTGTGTGTGGGAATCATCTTAGATGGTGGCTGACAGGGAGGAGGATAGCTCTGATTCCTTTTCTTGGAGGATTTATTTATCCTAAACATGGGATCAGATGAGAGATCCCCCTCAGATACTGTAGCAGCTGGGAAAATGGCAGATTGAGGCTAAGGCTAACCAAAGTTATTGAGCACTGTCCGGAAGGTAGTTAGGGTTTACAATTGGCTCATTCATCCCCCTCCTCTCCCCTGTAACTATTCCCCAGGTCGTTGCTGCAAATGAGAACGTGTTCTCAGTCAACTTACCTGGTAAAATAACGGTAAAATAAAAAAATAAAAAATAAAAAAAAGGGTTGAGGGCCCACTTGACCAACCAGCTAGGTGGCAAATGTAGTAAATACTAACACATATAAGATAAAGGCAACATAACACATTTATTATACATCAAAATAAAAAAAATTACTAGACATAAAAATTAACTGTAGTCTGACATCTGGGAAAATAGTTTAGCCTCTGTGATTTTATGTTACTTTAATCTGAATAAAATTCCTGGCACCAAATGTACTCGAGAGCAAATGTTTTATGATTGAAATGTTTTGAAAGATGACATACTTGAAAGACTACATTCCTTGTGTATTGAATTGTGTATCTGTGGGCTATAACTGAGTTATAGGTCATAGAAGCATTTCCTATTTTACACCATTGGTGTAAATGGCAATAATATTCACAGATATTTCTAAAAACTATGATTACATTAGGATCAGTGCTCAACCAGCAAAACAGAGGGTAATATTGTGTCCTAAAAACCTTTTCATTCAGTGTTCTCATGACAGGCCTTTCAGTTTGACAATGCAAATTTAAGCAGCTTCGCACATCGAGCAAGGAACGTGTAATGCTATTCATAACTCCTTTGATCTCATATTAGAAAAGGGGAGGAAGCTCCCATTTTCCACGGATTAAGGTTTCAAAGCGGTGAAATGAGTGAGAAGTGACTTTCCTTCTTTTAATTGAGGAAGTAGTGCCCTTGTACTTCACAAGCGCAGGCTTTACGTAAAAGCTAATCATTTAAGGATCCACTGAAAGGGACTACAGCTATAATTATAGGCACATGGACATGTGCTAATCTCTCTGTGCTGCCTTGGATGGGGAGAAGGAGAAGGCACAGTGATACGCACAATAGCCAGGAAAATGAAAAGTCAGGCAGGCAGCACAGCAGTCCAATGTAGAACTTTAGACTTCATATGACAAACTAAAATGAAATGGTCTATCTACCACACTCAATAACATGAGATCTCCTTTGGTAAATTAAACTACATGTGAGCTATGAATGTGCTACTATGTACTTTTGTCGGTTATTAAAACTATACTGTATTTGTCAAAATATGATTTCTCATGCAGATGACGGATCACACTTTCAGGCATTCTAGGCCACTGAATGAAATAATGCTTTTTTTCTTTACATGATGTAGGCAATTTTCACGACTTTGGGTGGCCTTGTAAATTTAGAGCATCCCTTTGAAGTAGGCCTCAAGAAGCTTACTCATTTAAAACCACATCACTGGTGAGCTACTGTAGTGAGAAAAAACATATTTTCTTAAGCAACACAGTAAGCAAACTGTCATAAACGACAATACTATTCTCTGTATTTTAGTATGAACTGACTGATCAGATGTAGGCAGACAAATATTGTCATCAGTTGTGACTCGAGGGCTTGAAACACATGGGTAGAGGTCTATTTAGATTTCGTATGAAATGTAAGGCAGTAGAGTAGGGGAAACTATCTAACCTACTAAATGGAGAATCAGCCTTTCCCTTCAGCCTTTAAAATGTGCAACATTATTGCAACAATTAACACTGGCTGGCTATGCATATAATACAAAACAAAATACTAGCTGTGTGTGCGCATGACAACTCGTAGTAACCTAGCCATACAACAAAAAAAGGCGGTAAACAAAATGTTCTCAAAATATCTACTTTATTTCGTATTTTGGAGAAATAGCGGCTGTCACATAAGAGAGAATAGTTCTTCAGCACTCTAACGTCATCTTTACTTTGGTGAGTTGGGTAACGTAAGTACTGTACATTAAATCCAGTCACTAAACAAACTGTTCAAGGATTTCGTCTATGGCCTTTACCGCTCAAAGATCCAGAAAATTCATCTTTAGCAAGCCGCACTAACGCCATACTGGACCAGAGCTAGATTGTACAGTATCCAATATCTCGTTTGACACAATAATTTAATCCGTAACCATATCCATCATCGAATACATATAGCCTAGTCTCGATATGCAAATGCCCCCCCCCCAAAAAAAACAATCCTCTTCACTAAATAGAAATGAATGTAGATGTAAAGTGTTTGAAACAACGTGCTATGCGTTGCAGTGTTCTTTTGTGTCTGCATGTGGAATGAAAACTCACCTCTTCCTGAATATGCTTGCTAGAAAAAAGGACGCACATATTTCGTCCATGCGTGATACCGTCATTTTAGCAACGCCTCTCACCCGATGTACACTATTTACCACAGCCACAAAGTAATAAACCCCGCCTATTTCTACAATTTTGTTTCTTAAAATGTTTTTAACCTAACCTTAAAAACGCTGCTAACCTTATGCCTAACCCTAACCTTTAAATTTAAAAAAATCGTTTTTGTTTTCATGAATTTTTATGATATAGCCCATTTTGACTATGTGGCTGTGGTCACTAGTGGAAACCCTCTCACCTTGCTGGTTGCATGATCAGAGCATTCCGGGATCCTTGGGACTTCCCTACTCCAAACTCTAACCTTAACTCCTACCCTAAGCTTAACCATAATCCTTACCTAACCTTTACCTTTACCTTAACAATTTTAAATGTCAACTTCAATGGGATAGGGATGTCCCATGGATCCCAGATAGCAAAGACCCTGGTTGCATAGATCTTCAGTGGCTTGAGCGATAGAGCTATCTCACACAGTATTTTGACAATTCTGTCAAGTGGGAATTTTGCTAGGCTACTTGTGAGCATATTCTCTGCCAATAACTGATCTTCCATGTATTAGTTGACTCAGTGATGAAATGTGCATTTCTCTAACCCAACATCTGATCGATCGACTATCTACTAGACTATCTTCTTTCTATGTGTGTGTGTGTGTGTGTGTGTGTGTGTGTGTGTGTGTGTGTGTGTGTGTGTGTGTGTGTGCATGCGTGCGTGCGTGTGCGTGTGTGTGTCTAACACGATGATCTCTTCACCTGCTTCTATTTGCATTTCATTACGTGAGTTCAATTAGTAAGGTCATGGATAATGTCATTCTTCTGAGTTCCTGTGCAAACAGTTCATGGCAAGTTTGACGGTCCGCTGCTGGTGACAATTTTAGCTCAAGCCTAGTTTTTCTTTTCAAACTTTAAAATGGCAAAAGTAATTTTAAAGTCTATCACACACAGCCTCAAAGAAATCTGGTACATAAAGTAAAATCCACATCAGAAGGTAAAGATAGCAATAAATTATATTTGAGAGGGAGACTTGAGATAATTTTTCCAAATTTTATAGTAAAGTAAAATACTGTACTAATGAGTTTATGTTAATTAGGAACTTTCCCTGAGTAGAACATGAAACTAAAGCTTGGAAAATGTCTACAGTACTTTTGAAAATGTTTCCCTTTAAAAGTGTTAGTACATGTTTATTGAATGTTCTATTATATTGGCATGTTCAAATTCAATTATTATTAAATTGTAAAGTTAAACAAAAACACAACACAGTAACGCTTCCTACTTTCACATGCTAAGATAGAAAGTTTCCATACGCTGAACTGTGACATTTCACAATTTCATGTGCTGTCTAGTTAGGACATTGGAAAACAACCAATAATCTAGACAATAATTTTAATAAACATGAGACTTCTATACTCCACATACACATGATCACTGTGAGATTGTTAATAAATAGAAGTAGTTCAAGTACAAGAAGAATAACACAGCTTTATTAAAATTTTATTTGGCTACATTTATTCGAGCATGGTCATTTCCAAGAGAAATTAAAAATTCAATAATACTTCAGACATTTCAGGAATTTTTCATTATCAACAGTCCCTCTATCTTCATCTCTTTACCTGGATGAATAAAGTGGATTTTTATTGTCAAAAAATACAGTGTTTTCACAATATTGTATCAAAAGTTCCCCAAATTTTGTATTTCCAGTAGTTGAAAGGAAATAAAACAATGAGAACAAAATTTCAAATTTTAACAATTCATGTTTTTCCAAATACCATAGAATGCTCTCTATTTATAATTTGCTCCAATAGTCAATGACAGAATCCTTTACTAAAATATATCTATTTTTTGAGGAACTATAATACTGTACACTACAGTATGAAATAAATAAAATTAGGAAATATAAAATGAGTCACATAAATAAAATGGTAATTTTAAAATAAAAACGAAATGTAATTTATGCTTGGAAAAAAAATCAACAAAAAGTAATACTGACAAAAGGTCATGAAAAAAATACAGAAAATTGCACAAACATAAGTAAACTAATGAACTGCTGTCTCAATCTATGCTAATACTGACATAGGTACTTGGAAAACAAGGTGAAATATTTATTTAATACTGAAGCCAGAGCAAAGATAACACAAATCAACTCTGATTTACACTGTACAAGGATGGCACTTGCAGAAACGCACAGGTGAAAAGGTTTGCATATAAGGCTTTCTGTTGAGAAAATAAAACATACAAAGGCTCTGTCTTACGCACAGAGCCCTCCATATTTCATTGTTCTCTCCTTCATTCTGTCACTCCCTTCCGGTCCAATTTAAGACTCACAACATATCAAATTCACACAGGTTTAAAGTTTCCTTCACATAAAGAAATTTGTGAGGCCCAAAATTGTGTGGTTAGTTTGCCTGGCAAAAAGGATGGTAGAACCAAGGACATCACAGTAAGTGGTAGACAAAGTACAACACTGACGGACTGCTACCGAGTCTTCAAGCACGGTATAAATATACATAGGCTTTTTTTTTCAAAAAATGTTTTTGTAGTGATTAAAGGGGCAGAGTGCAATTTCCTAGTTTGGGGTTTTAACACAATGAAACACAAGGGTTAAGAACATTATAGCACCACACAGCTTTTAGGCCTTATTTAATACTGTACATTAAAAACAGCTTCATTTCATTTTTCATTATAATGATAATCATTATTACTTCATTTTTTTTGCATAATGTGGATTCTTAAACAATCCCACCCAGCTTGTCGTCACAACTCTGATGTTGGCAGTCACCACATTGCATGAGTCCATCATTATGAGCTTCTGAGAAGCTAGAGGCAAGCGCTCGCGCTTGCTTGACTGAGCCACCGCAGTGCCTATCTGAAAACAAAGCAAGTTTCATGTTTGTTGGAAGAATGGAAAAAGGAAATGAAACAACCCAACATAACAAATATTTGCTGAAAGCTTTTTTTCAAATGACTGCAGTATTGACTTAATCTGCTTCCTCCTGGTCCGACTTGGTGTCTGTTTTCCCTTCTCTTGAACTCTCATCCATTGAATGCTCCGCATCTTTTCCCTCATCATTCCTCGCCGTGTCCATCCTGCTGTCATCCTCTTCCTCGTCCTCTCCTTCCCTGAAAGTTCCCGTCTCTCGCCTGTCTGTCACCTTCTCATACGTCTCGTCCACTTCCCTCTCTCCTCGTCCTCCTCTCATCCCTCCTTCAGTGCCGTCCCTCAGAATGGTGCCACCCCCATCCTCCGGCTGGTCCTCTGGGTCAGAGTAGCCCAGCGGCCCCAGACCCTGCAGGTAGGCCCTCCTCATCAGCAACTCTGTGGGCTCCAGGGGGCCCTTATCCCGGGCCTCCCTTTCAGCCGCCTCCCTTTCCTCTGCCTCCCTCTTGCAGTAGGAGTACCGGTGGTTCATGTGCTGGGAGTAGGAGCCTGAGTGAGAGAAGCGCTTGCCACACTTGTCGCATTGGTATGGCTTTTCACCCGAGTGCAGACGCGAGTGCTCGATGAGGTGGTGCTTATGTTTGAAGGCCTTCTTACAGATCGTGCACTGGTGTGGTCGCTTTCCTGCGGAGACACAGGGGACAGGGGAGAGAAAGTGTTACTACGGTGTTACTGCGCTCCCCTTCTCTAGAAACACAGAACAGTACAAAAGGAAGATAAATGGTTATTCAGGAGAACAGACATACAGTAGACATGCAATATTAGAGTGACTTTGATCTGACTTTGGCACAGAATGTATTGATCATGTTAAGTGCATCTTGAGTGTAAAAGCATTTATATCATATATCAGGATTTCTTCATTCCCTCCCATCATGGTGAAAATAATTAACACAAGAAAATAATGATAGGAATGAGTAATGTTGTGATTGTACAAATAAACTCAAGTACATTTCTCAAATACATTTCTGAAAACAAAATAAAAGAAAGTGTTGAAAGTAACCTTACATTTATGGTTGACCACCTAACCTTAGAGATATTTTCAGTTGCTGCTAGATAACACTGGGGGGAGGCAGGTGGAAATAAGAACCCAAACACTCTATGATTGGGTCGTCTGTGACTGCGGCGGGGCCAGTGAGCAGCGAGCTAAGCCAGTGAGCTCAGATGTTTAGAACACCAAGCAAGGTGAAACTGAAGCAGCCTGGCACCAGTGACAGAGTGTGTTGTCATGACATCATTGGTCCAGATTAAAATGACTAGGATTAGGCATCCTTCGCGTGATAGTGTGATGGTTATATTTGTAGGAGGAGTAACTTCACACCCCTTCGCTCCCCTCCCCTCCCGTTCCCCACACCATGCAGCTCCTCGCATTAAAGGTTCACTACTACTCAGTGGCGCTACCGGAAATATATTCCCTTCCATCTGACTTCTATTAGACAAGATGGGCCTCTCTAATGCCAGTTCAATCGGCCCATATAATAGCACCCTTCTAAAGCTCACATCCCACGCACACATGCACAAACACCTCCCATCCTACGAATGCCAATACACATACAGTACACACATGCGAGCGGCCACACAACGGAATGCACGCACACACACAGGCAATTCCTAGCCACAAATAGCCTTGGAATGTCTGCAACATCTTCCATAGTTGGCATTCTTGAAGTGCCCCCCCTCCTCGCCCTCCCCACCACCCTCACAGTGTGGCAAAAATAGACGAGACAGCGAATTCCTCATGGAGCATTCCTGCACAGAGTGACAGGAGGTGATGCAACCTGATGAAAGAGAGGAGTCCCCAGGAGGAGAGGTCACATCTTTGAAGATCCTTTCAAAAAGAACCAGAAATGCCATACAGGAAAGCCTTCTATACGACCTGGCATTCTGTTAAATACCACCAGGGTCAACGTAGTCATTCTTTTCCCTGTCACTGAAGGCACTGTGTATGTACTGTATGAACTTTAAAAAGACAGTCCCTCTTGAAGCGGCAAGTTTGTTTCCAAAATGGCCACTGGTCCTGTTAACTTCTGGAGAATGTCTGGAGCAATAAATGCAATGAAGCTTATGTCTACTTTACTGAACGTTTATGTAACCTCTGTCATACCAAAACATGTCACTATTACCCACCCCTGTCAAAAAGAAAGGAACATGTTAGGTCATGGATCTGAACACATTCAACATAAAAATATGTGAAAGACAAGAGAGAAAATAAGAACTGAGATGGGAGAAAAAGCTATGTGATCAAGAACGAGAAAAGATAATCAAAAAAGATAATCAAAAAGATAGCTTTCAAAAGACACAAAACATGGAGGGGGTGGGCACAAAGGCGAAGAGGGGGGGTGGGGTAAAAAAGAAGTGTCCAAATGTTATATACCTGTGTGCTCATATTTGTGTCTTAGGAGGGAACTGGTCTTCTGGAATGTTTTGTCGCACAAGTCACACGCGTACATACCACTTTCTGTCTTTTTAATCTTCTTCCGGGAGAGGAGCGATTCGTCTGTCAGGTCCTCCAAGCCTGACAGATAGTCCACAGTGCCGTCCAGTAGCTCCCCCTATGAGATGAGTGAGGCAGATTTTTCAATTATTTGTAAGTAATCCACACCTGTCACCTAAACATAGACACCTTCTGCTCTGAGTTTGATCCCAAGTCTGGACAGGGCTTAGCCGTCGATCAGTGCAACCTGTGTAAGACCCTTCTTACTGCCCAGGAGAGGAGACATAAAAAGGGGAACATATGGGCTTTTTAAATCTGTGTTGTGGATTTTACGTGTGTAGTGTAAGTATTAACAAAACAGACAAAACACTATTTTACAGGAAAAAATGACATTACAAAAATTTAAAATATTTTATTTGTTTTGTGTTGAGTGTAACTATATCCATTATACACTCATTTAAAAGGGCAAAATGTTTATTGCAAACCTCTTACTAAAAATGTACTTTAGTGAATGGATCTAAAACCACAAAAAGGCTTGCTTACCTGGAAACCTGGTTTCCGTTGGTACTTCCTCGACCTGTGTTGCATTTCAGCAAATGTGGCTGCCCCAGCATAAGTGTAGGCCATGTGGGGCAGAAAGCTCATTGGATCCAGCCCTGGGTATGGCCTCAGGCCTGGGATGCTGGCCTGGGCCTGCATGAAGCTATGCGGGGGGAACGCTCCATGTGGGGGCAGAGGTGTGTACATGTGACCACCACCGAAGGGGTTGATGCCAAAGATGGGGCTGGCACTCTTTTCCATCTGGTGGCCGCTGTTCCCTCCGTTGTCTCTCCCTGAGCCCAGGAACTCTTTTTTGATGTGGGCCAAGTCCATGGGCTCAGTCCCCTGCTCCCGGTTGGATTGGTGGTGGTCACCATTGCGGTCTGAGACATAGCCGTTTGGTTTGGACCTCTTTTCTCCCAGTGAGATGCTGTTGCTCATCATGTGTTTTGGTAGAGAAAGGTCCAATGGTGCGTCCCCCCCATGGCCATCCCCTTCAGAGGCCAGGCTGTTTGGAGTGTACGAGCTGCTCTGGGAGTTTTTAGAAGAAGTGGAGGAGAGATTAAGAGGAGATGACGTGCTGCTCCTAAGGTGGTCCAAGGTCTCTAGTGGTTTGTCACCCATCTGCCTGTTGGCTGTAAACTGGTTGGCCTTAAAATGTCTGTGGGGAGTGTCACGGTCACCATTGGTGTTGCCGCTGTGTAAATCCGCAAGTGCCATAATGCGATCCACGTGTTGCGCCATGGACATCGGTGACCTGGCCAGGCCGTGGTGGTTGCGCTCCTCTGCACTGCTCCGGTCTGGCGGTGGCGACCGCTTCCTGGAGTTAGCATTACCGTTGTTGTGTTGTTGTTGTTGCTGCTGATTCTTCCACTGGGAGAACCACTCCTTGACAAACTCCTGTGGGAGGCCGACTGCGATGGAGATCTTCAGCAGCTCCTCTGAGTTGGGCTCCATGTTCATGGCGAAGTAGGCCTTGAGCACTGACACGTGGTCCTTGAAAGGGTTGACGGGGCTGGTGGCGCCCCTCTCTGACAGAGAGGATTGCAGAGCGGCCTGCTGCTCTGAGGGGAACACCCCCCTGCGGCTGGGAGGCACGCCCTCACTGGGCTGGAGGTGGTTGATCTCCTCGTTCTTCTTACACAGATAGCGCTCATGCTGGTGCAGTGGGATGGGCCCTGGGAAGGTCTCCTTGCAGAACTGGCAGGAGAAAGGCAGGAATGGAACCTGGTGGCTCTCGTGGTGCGACTTCTCCTCAGGATCCATCGAGTGGTTTAGCCTTTCCTTCTTGATGTCCATGTTGATCTGCCTTTTGGAGTCGTCGATCAGGCTCTTGGCCTCGTTCACCTTCTCCAGAGTGTAGTCGATGATGCTTTTGGTGGGGCTGCCATGGCCCACCACCTGGAAGCCAGCACGCGGGGAGGACAAAGCCAGCTTCTGCTCCTCCATCTGGGCCCCCAGCTCCTTCATATAGGCCCTGAGCTTGGAAATCTCCTCCGGGTTCCCATCCATCTTCTGCCTGCACACAGTGTTGTCCACGATCTGGAGGACCTTCTGCACCTCGCTCAGGTTGTTTCCCAGGGAACCGTAGCCCAGCAGGGGCAGGTCCAAGCCCATCCCACTCAGGTGCTGCAGGGGACTCTGGGAGGAGCTGTGGATCCCCAGGGGGCTGCCTCCTCGGCCGGCTCCGTTCATATAGCCCCCTGGCCCTCCGACGCCATACTGAGAGGCCATCAGTAGCCTGTAGTCATTGAAGTCCATGGGCTCTGCCTTGATGTCCAGGTGGCTTTGCTGGTCTTGGGGGCCCATGGGGCGGCCGTTCTCCAGCTTGTGGCGGAGCTGGGCCAGGGCGGGGCTTCCCGGAGAGGAGGCGGTGGAGTTAGGGGAGGAGCCAGCCTTGGTGTTACCTCCTCCGTTGCGTACTCGTCCGTTGACAGAGATCAGACCGATGCACTTCTTGCTGCTGATGTGGGAGCTGTAGGAGCCGGAGTGGGAGAAGCGCTTCTTGCAGTTGGAACACTCATATGGTTTCTCCCCTGTAAACGGGAAACAACGACATGTATTTCAAGTTACTTCATTTTGAATACTTGAATTTGGCTGGTAGTGAAATAGCTGAAGATTTCTTTCAGTGTGAAAATGAGAATTTCTATTTCTATTCAACTCTCATTTTCTTGAGCTATGGCCTCATCCATATGGCTGAATTAGTCAGTTATGAAACAGGTCTGAAACAGTGAGCTATTATAAAACAGAATGACTCATTTACTGACAGAGGCCAAAAAGGAACATTATCAATTTTAATTTTATGGCATAAGCCCTCTCAGTCATCTAGCTACAGTCACATGAATACATTTAAAAATGGTGGGTTAAAGCCAGCTTGACTCGGCTTAGTACCTACCGCTGTGAATGCGGAGATGCTCCTTCAAATGATGCTTGTATTTGAAGGCTTTTCCACACTCGGTGCATTTGAACTTGCGGTTGCCGGCCCCTTCATTCAGAAGCTGGGGCTGTGGAGGAGATAGAAAGGGGAGTTTTAACATCAGTGCCACCTAAACGTGGTGTGTAAGAGTGGGAGGTCACAAATGAACAAGGCACTAGGGAAGATTTCATGGTAGCTAGTCTTGAGAAGGAATGTAATGAGTTTGTCATAGCTTCAACGGTAGGCTACTTTGCAACACAATAACACTCCCTCACACAAGTTAACTAGCCTATATCTAACAGTTTTTTTTTTTGGGGGGGGGGGTTACATCCTAAATATCGTAAACAAAATGATGAAGCACACAAGCAACTCTCATCGATTTCGAGAATACAGTGTGGGTTGAGTTTTTGTGTTCTGTTCAAAGGTAACTGTTTAGTGTAGGTGCATTTCCTGCATTTGAAATTCAAATGAGTGCAGATAACAAACAAAACAATGTCTAGGGAGATGAAGCCCCCACAAAGAACTTCATGAGCATGATGTGGGAGGTATACATTGTTACATTTTCAATACCAAAAAATCCCTTTTCGCTAATGCTTGCTGAGGAGTCTATATACCGGTAGGTGCGAAAGTGTGTGTGTGTGATTGTGTATGGAGTTAAGACATTCCTAAGGCAGGTGACATTTTAGGTTAGGGCATGTGATTAGGGTTAGCCTACTGAATGTGGCTTGAAGGGGACTACTTTGTGAAAAAGCTATCCGAAAAATTGGGCCAATGAACGATGTGGAACCTGCCATCATAACCAAATGTGTGAACAATTAACCCACGATAAACATGTGCTCTAGGCACACCGAAGATAAGCAAAGTAGCACAATTCACACATTTACACCAATAGCACTCAGTATCACTCAAATCAAAATCCCTCCACAGTCCGGTGCACTAAGGTAATCATAATGACCTTCCATAAGATCCTTTATTTAACTATTTTAACTGGAGAGGAAGTACAAAAATAAACAAACACTTAGTCATTTGAGGATTATGATACTCCAGATCACTGGGGAAGAGACCATCTGCTCCTATTTAAGTCAGTCTGGAGGGGGAAAGGGGGAGTCAGGTGAAGGGGTGGAGGCAGTAGAATGGGGGTGCTGCTTCACTGCTTTTGTCACAGTGGGCTCAGGGCAAATTTAAGGTTTGAATCTGACGTGCTTAATTCAGGAAATCTTATTATAATTACAGTATAATTGGAAAATTGAATGATTCCACTGCTTATTTGCATGGTCCGTTATGAGACAGTTGTAGACTCAGTTATAGGACAGAAAAAATGTCTACACTTTTGGTTTTTGGTCTTAATGTTCACAATGGCTGGTTGTAAATGGTTGTGCTTGTACTGATTCCCTGGTTGTACTTACACAATAGGTACATTTTAGATGCTACACTCAACGAAAGCACTTCTTATCGCTGTTTATTAAACCATAGGAAATTGTTCATATCTCTAGCACTATCTTTACGAGTGCTAATTTCTAATCAAATCTGTTCCAGTTCCAGCAACAGCTGATGCAAAAAGTCAGATGGCCTGAGGAAGGCAATATGCTAGCACATCCCACGCATGCCTCACTGTAGGCGGAAGCTTGGGGGAGCACAACAAAATGCAGCTGCGAACAAGCAGTGCGGGGTCTGATTTTTTAAAAGAACAAGAGCTCAAAAGTAACTTGTTGTAATGTGAGAGGAGTAGAGGACGATCGGAAGAGGAAATTAGAATAATCATTCACTCAAGAGAATAGGATTCTCGATGCAGAAGACAAGTGCATGCAGCAACCATGAGGAAGACATTAAAGCCCTTGCAATTAACAACAATCTTAGATGGGGGGGGGAAAGAGTGAAGGGCAATGAGCTCAAATGATACTGTGTTTCACACAGAGCACTGACCGACCAACCAAATGACACAACCGAATGTGTGAAGGAGATCAGTTGAGGAAAGAAAAGGGGATGAGAAGGAGGGGAAGAAAAAGAGAAAACGATCATCCCCTGTCTGTCTGCCAGTCTTACCTGATCTCTCCCTGGCTTGTGCGTGGCCATATGCCTCTCCAGCTGTGTGCGGTGAGAGAAGGTCTCACTGCACAGGGGGCAGGGCACGCTCTCCTCGTTCTTCTCATGGCGGTACTTGATGTGCTCCTTGAGCGATGTCAGCCGCTTGTAGCCCCGGTCGCAGTAAGGGCAGGTCAACAGTTGGGCGAAAGCATCTGGAGTCCCAGGTGGCAGGTCTGTGTAGAAGAAAAGGGGAGGAAGAGGAGGAGGAGGGCTCATAAGGTCAGCTAATAGACACTGATGGGCAGCATGCCAAGGTTGTAAACGGAGGAAGTGTAGCAAGCTACATAATTATCTCCGCTTCACAAAGCCTCAGTCGCCAACAGCTTACACTTAAACACACACTACCCATAAAAGTCACTCAGTAACACTATTGGGGACAAAGTCATAAAAGTGGTAGACCTATAATGCTATAATAGTCCTGGATTTACTGTAGGGCTATTTATTTTCTGGATTCTTACCGTTTTCGTTTTCGTCTTGCCCAACGGCCTCGGGAGTTCCGAGTCGTGTCACTTCCTCTGGGGCTTCTGGGTAAATTATGGCAGTGTCTCCACGCTGCAGGTACTCAGCGATGCTGGCCGAGTGGCTGTCACTCTCCTCCAGTTTATTACGCTTAGTGAAGTACTCGTCAAGCTCCGACACCCCATCCATACTCTTCACTGTGTAAGACAAGGAGGAGGAGGAGAAGGGCATGTAGAGAAGAAGAGAAATGGAGACAAATAAAAATATTTGTCAGTCTCATTCGTCCTTCCCCCAACTTGAGAGATGTGCTGCAAAGCTACAGTTTATTGGCCACACAGGAAACAGACTGGTCTCTAAATGTGATGAACTGAGGGAAGAAAGCACTAAGCCACTACTTAGAGGGGAGTATACATTTAAGTTACCGTTAATGCTGTCATGTAATGGCTTCTACAAAGAAAAATCAGAGACAATTCCATCATTAAGTGATGTTCACAACCCATCTTAAATGGTGGAAAAAAAGCTTTTAAACATTTTAACTTAAATATGTCCTAGTATAACGGGTAATTGGTTTAAGTTGCAATTAGATTTGCTGGGTTTACAGATCTCACTTAGAATTCTCTCTCTACATAATTTAAAGCAGAGATTTGATTATAAGTAAGATAATGTAGGGTTACATCTACTTAACAGTCAGTGTAGGCATAATGGTATATCAGGTATCTAATGCATTCATCAGCTGATTTAACAAATCAGAGCAGTTACTGTAATGTGGCTACCTTTATGTCTTTGGATTATTACTGTTTGCTATTGGCTTGTGAGTTATACGCTGCTGTGTATATTTTTCATTGAACTGTTAACAATATCCTTAAAACAAAGGACACCAAACTGTCGCCAAGAGGCCTGGATCCCTTGTAGTCACTCTAGGCAAGGTTTTGTTGATAATACGCTCAATTGCAAAGACCTTGTGACTCACTGCAAGGACAAACTAGCATTTTATTTTCTGCTTGTAACCAATTTGAAAGTACATGAACCAAACAAATGAGATTTAGGTCAAAACTCAATTTTGCAGCAAGATGTGATTTGCGCTGCACTCTCACTCAACCTAAAACTGCTTTGCTTTCCCTCTTGCGTTGCTGCACATGGAGGGATATTATCTTGCATGGCTGTTGACTGTGTGTGTTTCCTATTAGGTATAAATCACCTGCTGCACAGGGATATTATAATCAAGTCTCTTCCTAGTGTCTTGCTGCTGAGGATTTAATGCTGGAATGGGGAGTTATAGTAAACATGGTGGTACAGTTAAGAGGGTGAGAGTGGAACTCACCTGTACCATTTCCTACAGAGTGAAGAGACCCCTCTGGCCCCAAGGATTCATATTCCTCCTTCCTTTCATCTGTGAAGGAAAGGAGAAATGCGTTTAAAATCGGACAATCAACTGTGGCTAACACAGCTCTCAATAAACTCAACACTCGAGGCAAAGTCAACTGGGAATGTGCATGCTACATGCTACCCTGACAATACCGTTAACAAGTACCTCTTTCCATTCAGCCCCAGCTCATAATATGAATGTATTTTCCAGATAATGAAGGACAGGCAGGCGAGGGGTGTACATATACTGTGCCTATTGTGTTTGTTTCTCCTGGCCCCAGTCATGTGACTCCTCAACAGGAGTCACAAGTATCATAAGCTTCCCCTTCAGAAGAGGGATATACAACACCCCTGCCTGTGGCAATAGAGGATGGGGAAGAAAACAAGAGCACAGTCTCCTTTTCTCCCCCCTCTCCCCTCTTCATTGCAGCAGGTTACTTTTCAAAACTTCCTTCCTCATGAGCAATGAGTGTCAAACAGGAACCTGATTCTGTGCTTTTTATAACAAAATAGTCTTGCTATGAGTCAAAGGAGTCACAAGGTACTGTACACGATTTATATCATACATTTATAGTCGAATTACACATTTTGTGGCCCACATGAGTAAAAGGAAGGTTGAAGGTACAATGCATGGAAATCAGTTTTCCTTAATTAATTCATAAATAATGCAGATTAAAACTATTTTCTTTCTCATAGTTCCAAGACTATGAATCCATGTAAATAAGAAGCGAGGTCTCACCCTTCTCCCTACCACTTAAGTTTCCCCCTGCACCACACAGATAAAGTGGTGGCACTGCACGCTTCAGAAAATAACTGCAAAAATGCTGCCTTTTCTGATGGGGAAAGCATTGTTGCTTCCCTTAGCCTCAACTTTTGGTTCATTGGGAAGAGAATCATTGCCAGACTTTTTAGAATGAGTTTCATTCAGCCAACATGGGGCTTTTTGTGGGTTCCAGGCCTCAGAGTAAGGACAAAGGCATGTGAGTCACGCCCTGTGCCACTGTCGTAGAATTTAGACACTGTACTCAAGTGTCATTCTATTTTCAGTAGGCCCCTCCTTCACTACACTTACAGTACACTTGCACTGAATATGAAATCTCAAATATAAAATGGAGGCTCATTGTGTTTTCAGTAGTCTTTTTTTCCTAGAGAGGCAGAGGCAAGATGGCGGTTAAAGTAAATTAGCATTTCAGTTCTGTTTTTGGTAATTCTGTTTCGACCCTGTGCATTCTCGATGTGACTCAAACCTCCACAGTTCAAGACTGCTTCTTCTTTTCAGTACCGTGAAGTGACACCCGAGTCTTTTACATCTGTTGCCTGAGTGAAATTGATATGAAAAATATGTGAGTTGTCTATCTTTCGTCAGTTTACCTATAAATGTAAAATACCAGCTCAATGAAAATCATCCACCAGTTTAGCATTAGCTATAACAGACTGTAGCAGATGTGCTAATCTGACATTGATTACTTTTACAGCTTTCTCATGATGGCCATGATAATGATAACATCTATGCTCTCCGCATCAAGGCTCTTTTCATTTACATTTAGTTTTGGACCGCGTTCAAAATCCAAAACTTCTTCCTAGTACTTTCTATTTCCCAGTTCAGCGGGGCAGCGCGCCACCAAGTCATTACCAGAGACGGATAGCCGACGCAGGTCCGTTTTTTAAAACTGGGCGTCTTACATGAGTTCACTCTGCACTCTGTATCTGTCAGGTGGCACTAGAATGGTGGGCCTATTATGCATGTAAATTGCCATCATAAAGCTCCAAATTTAATTTAGGCCTGTTAATGAGTCCTGCAAAAGCCTGGCTCCCTCTTAACGATCCCGTTTGGCTCCTAATTAAAAGTATTTGTCTTTGAGGTCCTGGCGACACCGGTTGTCCTGTCACTGATGCAGATGAGTTGGAGGGGGAGGAGTGGATGGAGAAATATAAAGAGAAAGGGGGAGAAGAGATAGGGAGAGAGGGAGGAAAAGAGAGAAGGGGGGGTTGACAGGTTTCGCATGTGCTACTTGCTCATTGTTGATAGCTCTGCCTGTACAATATAGCAATATGGGGGAGTTAGAGGCTGCGTTGGTCACGGCCCACTAAACTGAGTCTAGTTATAAAGAATTTTATATCAGGTTGTTTTCCTAAATATATACAGGGTTAAAATTATGGGTCAACGAGAATGAAAGGTGGCGCTTCATATGTTAAACTGAAGTATTGTGACATATTCTGCTCTGCCGAGACCTTGAGTACATTGACCTTTTCGGAGTTGACTTTATTCCTATGAAAGTATGTGAAAACAATGAGGAGACAGATGACATGCTTTTACAGAGCCAAGAGAAAGAGAGAAGGAGAGAAAAGAGGGGAGGGAGAACATTGAGAGGACAGACGTGCTACAGGGTGTGAACAGTCATACAGCGATGAGTATGTGTGAGAGGGAGGGTGAGTTGGACACACCTCAGGGAGGGAGGGAGGGAGGGAGGTGGGTTTGCCGACGTGAGCCTGTGAAACAGCTAAAGTGCTGACTGTGCTTCAGCAGCAACACGTCCCACTTGAGTAGAGCACCATGTCATACTCTACAATCTCCTGTCAACCTCACAGGGCCCCGAAAAAGAGGAAAATACACAGTATCGAACAAAGCCACTTCCCAGGCTCAAGCTATTTTAGCAGAAACTGAAAAAGGTGAATAGGTACTGTATTATTATAAGATGTGTAATTGAATAACATCAGTGATATTATTTTAGTGTCTGTCGTTCTGGAGGGGTTGTGCTGATGTTGTTGTGCTGTGTAATTGATTTACAACAGTGAGGTGTGTTGCCTATTCACTGATTTACGTTCTACAGGTATCTTGAGCAGATCACTCACCAGTCCCGTTGAGGTGTCCGTGCGGGTTGTCTGCCAGGCGCCAGGCGTGGTTGTGGCTCTGCCGCCCGTCCCTGCCCTCTGACCCCTCCTCTGCTCCAGCCCTGTAGGACAGCAGGGCGTGGCCCACCCTGGGTGATGCCTCCAGGTTGGGAACGCCGGCCCCAATGGGGCTGCTACCCTCCTCCCCATTGGTTAGACCATTCTCCTCTGAGACCAGAGTCCTGTCATCCTCGTCTGTCTCGGAGCCCGTCTCCACCACATTCTCATAGTTCAGCACTGCAAAACACAAACAAAGAGACGCTGTTAGGTTTCTAAAACAACATCCAACTAACTTGGCTCTAGAGGTAAAGACTAAAGTAGTGGAGGCAAAAGCTGAAAGTCACATTCCTGTGTTGAATAGTTTGGGGAGCTTTTTATACATCCCAGACACTCTAGGGACCAAGTGGAAATGGACAGCTTGTAAATATTACATCCCTGAACTTTGATAAAATGTGGTTGATTTGATTCAGGCTGAACCCAAGGGCCTTCACGCCAACCTATAAATATGTCCACTTCGGTGTTGAAGAAAAATACTCTGAAAAAGGTGCATGAGAAAGACAGGCATAGACCCAAAAGAAAAAAAGGGAGGGGGGGAATAACACAAAAAATGTAAAAGCCATGACATCATGGGAACTAGGCGCAGGAAAGAGGGCCCTCGGGGGTGGAAAATAGAACACAATTTTCAGGTTCATTTTGAGTTCTGTGTATGCCTAATAAAGCAATATTTCGCCAAGCTCTCATGCGCGTTATCTCTGGGGGCCGCTGCCAACTCCAGAAAGCGAGAGGGACGTGGCTAAAAACGATGCGTTTTGAAGTCAATTGCTTGTTTGGGGATATTATTTGGTTCCCCTCGACAGTTTTTCAAACCCATAAACCTTTACATCCTAACGGCATACCATTCCCTCACTCGTCTCTTTTTTCACTTTTCCCCTTTGGGTACATCGAGATTAGGCTTTGCATATCTGTTCATAATATGATCTTTGTCTGACTGTATGGTTCGGCACTTGCCTCCCGGACAACTGCGCAACAGGTGCAAATTAAAAAGAGGAGCCATGGTGGGGTGGGCTGAAATCTGCTGACCTGGGCTGAATACCAAGAGCAGCAGAGGGGGGTGGAGGGCGTGGGACAAAACCCTCTTTAATAAAAGGTGTGACCACAAGGATTTAGGGGGAGTTCAGACAGGGTAATGCCCTCTCTGATCAAAAAAAAGAAAGAAAGAAAGAGAGAGAGACAGAGAGAGAGAAAAGGCTGAAAAGTGAGACGTGAAAACACGTTGTGTGGTCTAGGTATATGTTGTATATAATATGATTTCATTCAACGTCTTAACCTCGCGCTCACTCTCACACACCCTTCCCTCTTTAGTCCCGCTAGACCAGCAACAATAGTGGTTTTGCCTTTTCGCTGAATGAAATATCTGACCCTTTTTAACTCTGAGCTAAGAGCAGTTTGGAACAGACCAGTGAAAAGACCAGCTAGCATCCTGTCCAGTTTATAGAAAGTGTGTTTTCTCTATCAAGACTTGCATGTGTTATTATGCCACAGAAAATAAGTAGGCACATTTACTTTAGGAAATTATATTATTCAACTCATTTCTTCCAGGAAAAAGAGAGAGGAAGTTATATGCCTCACAGTTATAGAATCACTCACCAACTGACAAAGATAAATGTTTTGGTGGAAAAACACGAAGACAACTGTTTGTTTGTTACTTTACTTATGTTGCTCAGATACTTGGCCAGTGTGTGGCTGTTTTGTATCTGTGTTGCGGTAGGCAGACGGAGAAAAGCCAGTGACCTCCCAAACAAAAGCAATTCATGAGACTGTTTGCCTCCTAGGTCACATGGATCTAGTAGTGTGGCAGATGTCACAGAAGGCTGGACTAAAGCTACAGGCTGGGATCTTAGTTTCTCTGTGTCTCCAAATCAATAGTTCTGGTTGGAAATGACTTCAGACACACCACCTGTATGTACAATCTGTCATTAATCTAGATAGCAGTTAGAAAACTGTTTTTCAGTAGGTTTAGTCAGGATAAAGCGAGATATAACAACTCAGAGCCCGGAGAGTGAGTGCGCTTTGTCTCCAGTGACATCTTTGATGGAGCGCCACCCTTCGCTCTGTCTTGCCGCACCTCTATTGTGTGTGGAAGCGCCGCCGTTCCGACCTGCTGATCTCATGGAGATCCATTGTCTCGGCCCGTCACCTCTCCACCGATCGATCCTTTGTGCTCATTCAAGGAGCCCGAGACAAAGCAGGGACAACGCTTGCTATTCTCCTCTGAACGCTCTCTCCCGCTCTCTCTCTCTCTCTCTCTCTCTCTCTCTCTCTCTCTCCCTCTGCTGCTCTCTCTCACTGCTCAACTAAGGTTGTTCCACAAAGACATTAATCTTGACCCTCCCTAGCTGGTTTGGTCATCTCCTCTGGTATATTTTACTCCAGGCAGATTCTCAGTAAGAAGAATGGCCTTTTTTATGTCACTAATGCCTCCAGCTGTTTCAGTGAAGGACTTAATGCCTCCAACTCTAGTCACAAGTTCCAGGCAGGTGGCTTTAAAAAGGTAGGCTATATCGATCACAGTATTTGTCTACAATGGTGCAGGTGGTGCAGGGTAGGAGTACACTTCCTTACCGAGAATCCCTTCTGAGTCTCTCTGAGGAGGATGTAGAATGGTTGGTTTGTTGGTGGATTATCACCATCCGATGCCCAACCCCTTCCACTGTATCTACTTTATATTCAAGAAAATCAACAGTTGAGGTTAGGAGGTGGAGCTTTCTTGCAGTGCAGAGCACCGTTCATATCAAATTATAACAGAATAATACTCTGTCTACATTATATATTACAGTTAACCCCATCATCATTTCAATATAGAACAAATCCACTAAATCCTATGAAACAGACATTCCAGTAACGCAACCCTTAACTACAACAGCAACAAGCAAAAAAATATCTAACTGCCTTAGAATGAGTGTGCCCCTTGAGGTGTGTAAATGCAACTAACAGGTGCATACCATACCTGCCACATATCATATGGATTTCGTAAAACAACGGAACCCACTCCACATCATCGCCTATCCCACAGTGCATCCCCAGGCTCTGCAGAGACCACACCTGCCCTCTCCTCGCATGAGGGAGGCTTCCTTCCACGTCGTCCATTTTAAACCGCCCCACAGTGGAACAGATTAATCAGACAGAGCCATTGCCTGCACGTATGCCATGAGGGGCTAGTATCCACACCCACACAGTCTCTTTCTCTCTCTCTCTCTTTCTCTGTGCAGCTCAATGTAAAAGCCAGTTCCATATTCAAACAAACACACATTGGTGTTTGATATGATAATAAAAAACGACACAGGTTTCAGGTCTACTGCTCGCTCCAGGTGATCCTCTGCTGCGTCCTGTCTCTCTTGTCCACCGCTACGACTGCCTGGGTAATGAGAGATGAGATGGAAGCTACCGGAGAAAAACCTCTCTCTCTGTTCTACCTCTCTCTCTTTTCTCTCTCTCTCTCGCTGCCTGTGAGTGGTGCAGATCACCTGAGCGAACAACTGGAGGGGGAGGGGGAGGTGAGTGAGTAGGTAAGGAAGCACTGCCTGAATGCTGTGGAAATGAGGTCGCTGCCTAGCGGCTACAGACTGGAAGTGGTCCAACATCCATCTAATGATATGCATACACAGACAGGTAGGGGGATTTACACAGGGAGGTGGGGAATAAAGGTGTACTAATGCATTATTTCCTAAACATTTTAGAAAGAAATAGCCTACAGCATGAATTATTTGCCATAATAGTACAAATACTCTGAGGGACATGAAACGAATCAACCAAAGAGTGTGTGTCAATATTTGTGTTGTTGTGTGGGCCTATATAACTGAATGTTTGTGTGTGTGTGTGTGTGTGTGTGTGTGTGTATATGTGCCTGTGCGTGTGTGCATGTGTGTGTGTATTCATGCACTTCTGGGGAGTGCCAGCCAGGAGAGAAGGGGTGGTTCCAGTAGCCTGCCTCTAATTGAATTAAACTCCCATTTATCTACGGGGTCCTGAGCAACAGGCTGGAAAAAAGGAGAGAGAAAAAAAGAGAGAGGGTGCAAGAGAAAGATCTCAGAGTTTTACTCAAGCGCCCAGACGCCCCCCCCCCCCCCCCCCCCCCCCTTTCCAGCCTCTCTCCCTCCCTCCTTTCCACCCTCTCTCCCTCCCTCCCGTTACGGAGCCACCATCTGTGCCCTGCCTGCGCACATGTTACTCCTCTCGACAAATGTTCAAGACCCCCACCGGCCCCACACACTTACACACACACTTTTACACATACATGGCGTACAAACAAAAAGCCAACTAGGATCCCTTTGGATAGCCGACACACAAGACTGGAGGAAGTTAAAGATAGAAAAACCCTCAAAATGGTTCCTTCACATGGTGGCTCAAGACAAGCCAAAGCCTTCAGAAACAAAGGCCAAAACAGACAGAAGTGTGATGTTATCACACTGCAAGGATTACAAGTGAAATACAAAGGACTGACTTTAACCTGATGCTCAACCCATATGATAAAGGACCTTTAGAACAGGTGAAAGAAGAAGCCCTGAGAGGAAAAAGGGGGGTGATAGAGATTGATAATTCTGTAGAGTCATAAACTTGCTCGATTTTTTTTATTTATGGAGTTAATACGGGTCAATTAATATGCAAATCTAGGAGCAGATGCTCGGCAGCTAGCCGCCTCCTGTGTGATTCTGGCTTGTCCATCACTAGCGGTTAGCAATTTTACAAAACAACACACACACACACCACAGAGGCTGTTCACAGAACTAACAACGCTACGGGTTACGAACCTGAACTGAAACCAGTGCCCTTCTGAAACCAGTGCCCCGTGTGGCTCAGTTGGTAGAGCATGGCGCTTGCAACGCCAGGGTTGTGGGTTCGATTCCCACGGGGGGCCAGTACAAAAAATAAATAAATAAATAAATAATAATAATGAAATAAAAAAAAGTATGAATGTATGTACTTGTAAGTCGCTCTGGATAAGAGCGTCTGCTAAATGACTTAAAATGTAAAAATGTAAATATAAAGACAGCCAAAATGTTCATACTCTTTATTCCATTGGCTTTTTGAGCCATTCCTCTCAATGTGGCTATGTTCTGTGATATAATAAACTGCCAAAATAACTGTGCAGATCAATTTAGGCTTTTCATTTTCTCTGTGATGTTGACCTGAATTCACTTAACTAAATGGATTTTGCTCTTGGCTGCAGGTTAGCCATCGATTTTACACTAATTCAATTTTTTGTACGACGACGAGGTGCTCCATATTTTGCATTGATTTCAGCGGAAAATCAAACCAAATAGGATAAATGATCCTTGATTTGAGTACATCCGTATATTAAAGTGAACCTGGACTCTATCTATCTATATTGTGCCTTGCTACTTGTTCTTGTACCGAGGCCAATTGTGATTTTCACCTTTGTAGACTGTGTGGTGCAGATGGCCACAGAAGGGGCCATTAGGACATTAGGAGGGTTTTTAAACCACGTTCCACAATCAGGAAGACAGGTTGCTCATCAAATATTCAGGCAGGAGGAAGGAGGAGTGGTATTTCTGCCTAATATGAGTGCCCTGCTGTCAGAGTAGCAAGTCAAGACAAAATAACACACTTAATAATCATAGCTCCACTCTGCTATGAATTTAGCTAGTCTTGTTTGTGCAAAGTATAAATCTCACAGAGTCTCGTAAATATTGAGGAGCTGTTTAATTTAGCATAACCTATTTGGTATGTTGGCGCTGGGGTTAAATCCTAAAAGCAATATTTTTCCACAAACCCTGGAAATGACAGAGAGCAGAGATGGCTTCTCTCTCATGTTCTTTCGTTAGACTGTATCATTTTTATTCCCCTTATGAGTTGTCTATGAAGCCTAATTGTTCCCTCACACACTGTCCCAACCTCTCCCTTTACACACACACACACACACACACACACACACACACACACACACACACACACACACACACACACACACACACACACACACACACACACACACACACACACACACACACACACACACACACACACACACACACACACACACACACACACACACACAAGCATACACACACACAGGAAGCTGGTGACAGCAACAATGCATGTCTAACTATGTGTTGCAGGTTGTGGTGACGGTCTGTGCCAGGTTCCTTCTGCTGCCTGTTCCAGCCCTTCCAGCCCTTCCAGCCCTCCACCACCTGCCTCAGTATCCTGTCGCTGCATGGATTAACCAAGGCTCTTTTAACTGAGCAACTGTCCTCTCTACTGCTGGGCCTCTGTTCAGCCTGCAGTTCTTCCCTGCCATCATCAATTACAATAACTGCTTTGGGGAGCTTTGTTGATCACACTCACGGTGTGTGTGTGTGTGTGTGTGTGTGTGTGTGTGTGTGTGTGTGTGTGTGTGTGTGTGTGTGTGTGTGTGTGTGTGTGTGTGTGTGTGTGTGTGTGTGTGTGTGTGTGTGTGTGTGTGTGTGTGTGTGTGTGTGTGTGTGTGTGTGTGTGTGTGTGTGTGCGTGTGCGTGCATGCGTGAGTATGGATGAGACAAGCGAAAAATAAATCACCTGGGCTAAATGTATGCAAATTTGGATGAATACATGCAATCAGTGTGAAATTAATTTAGCTGAAGCTGATTAGAAGCATTAATAAATCTATCCGCGGTGCTGCTTCCATCTGATATTGCCTTACACTTCCTGTAAGATTAATTAGGACGCTACAATAACATACGGTACTGCTGGTACAGATTACTGTAAGCCCTCTTCTCTTTTATGAAAAGCTAAGCAAAACCTAAATTGCAATTAAGTATTGCACCCGAGTTCGTTTGTAGCTAGCTGTTTTCTGTCTCCGTAATATAAGAGAGTGATGAGAGAGGGAGAGGGAGAGAGGGAGAGAGGGAGAGAGAGAGAGAGAGACGTAGCGGTGGGCATGAGGGGCATCTGTGGTCTGGTCTGTGGTAACTGCAGTAATACCCTGCCAGTCACCAGCTGGCAGTGTAGGCGGGAGGCTTTCAATGGGGTCAGTTTGTGTGTGTGTGTGTGTGTGTGTGTGTGTGTGTGTGTGTGTGTGTGTGTGTGTGTGTGTGTGTGTGTGTGTGTGTGTGTGTGTGTGTGTGTGTGTGTGTGTGTGTGTGTGTGTGTGTGTGCGTGTGTGCGTGTGTGTGTGTGTGTGTGTGTTGTTATTGGAGGTCCCACTGATAGCAACTGCCCACTGATGAGCAACAGCAACTCAATCCCAGCACCGTTTAGGCCCCTGCATCTCAGCACCTCTTTCACATGTTAATGAGATTGTAAACCACATCTGCTCTCCCTCTCCCAGCCACCCACACATATACCATGCCAGGATCCCTGTCACCTGAATAGCATCCCCACCAGGTACCAAACAAGAGAGCAGGCTTCCCTTCTGTCCCCTAACCCCCTGCCCCCTCCCCTTTAGTTACCCCCAAATGCTTGTGACCTATGAACTCTCTGAGAGGCTACATCCACCAGGCACCACACTGTCATGCTATCTATCAGTCAACCTGGCCAGGATATCTGTTGTAAAAGAGACACAACAATTTAGAACATTAGTTTGTCTTTTAGTCAGGGGCTGACTGACTGTGTGAGTTCTTAGCACACCTGGAAAGGTGATAAATAGAGCAAGTGGATAATTAGGAAGCAGCTTTCGCCACTTAAACATGGCTCTGGCTCGCACGCTGCTAAGCTATGGAATCCCCTTGTACCGTGAACACACACACTGCCTGCACAAGCCATAAACAGTGCTTCAGGATGGCCGATTATGAGCTGAGCTCCAGTAAATATTTGAAACACCATTGTTCCTGCCACTTCCTCTGAGAGACCATGAAGACTTGCTTTTTCCACTTGGGGGTTCCTCCAGGGAGCGAGCCGCAGATCAAATGACCATCCCAGGCGGAAGTCGTATGAATTCCGCCGACCCCATTGCTGCTCTCTCAGGCATCATCATGAGCATGAGCCCAGACTGGGGGAGGGGGAGTGGGGTTTTCAGGACCGGAAAGACATGCATTAACTCTGGCCTCTTCTGTTCTAATGTGATAGGAACCCCCATAAACTACAGCATTAACAACGTTGCAGGGTACGTTTATCACTTGTCGACTACATTTCTTATGAAAGTCAAAGATGACGGGCTCTGCTAGAAACCTAACCTTGTGGAGATGTCTTGGAACGCTTAACCTGATCATTTCTCAACTATGCAGACGGAGAATCTAAGAATGGAGAAAATCTCTGTAGAGGAGCAGGCTTCAGGAGAGAGCAGAGGAGAGCAGAGCAGTAGCGATGCTGTTGGTTTCCATCGCCAACCAACCTGTTGGCAGGCTGATCTATTATTATGGCAGCCATACCCAGTCTTTCCCCGATGCGGTCCACCATTTTGAAAACAAAAAGAAGAGTCGCTCTGTAATTCATCCCGACGGGGCTGAAACGGCAGGACGATGGAGCAGTCCAGACCAGACGCTGACCGCAGCCAATGAGTTCTGTTTTCTTAAAAATTCAACAGCCTGTGAACAGTCCTTCTGGGGGGAGGGTGGAGTGTGTGTGTGTGGGGTTTGGGGTGCTGCTCTCCACTTCAAACATGCCAAGAAAAATGTCTCAGAGCTCCCTATTAAAAGCAAACCATGGGCGTGCTTTATCTTGTAGGTGGCTCCTTATTTCTGAGGAGAGCCCCTTGGAGTAACAGTATACCTCACCAGGGTTTAGAGAAATTGGCCGGCGCTGGTGGTCCTCTGCTATTACTGTCTGGCAGGCAACAAATTAGCCCCTCGCAGGAATAGGTGTGTGAAAACATCATAGCTTAGAAGAGAGAGAAAGAGAAGGGTATTTTGCCCCACTCTTTTGTCCTTTTCTGTTATGCTCTCTTCCTTGTTCCGCCTAGTTTCACCCTGTCCTGTTTTTGTGTGTGTGTGTGTGTGTGTGTGTGTGTGTGTGTGTGTGTGTGTGTGTGTGTGTGTGTGTGTGTGTGTGTGTGTGTGTGTGTGTGTGTGTGTGTGTGTGTGTGTGTGTGTGTGTGTGTGTGTGTGTGTGTGTGTGTGTGTGTTCTTATCAGCCCTGCTGCCTGTGTGCAAGGTGTGACAGTGAAAAAGTTAGTTCCTCCTTGAACGTGTCACTGGGCAAGTGCCATGTAGCATGAAACACTTCTCAGGGGAACTTAATCAGGTTTTGGCACCTTGAGCTGGGCTGGCTGTTCAAGAGGGAGCGTTAACTGTAGTGCCCCTCGCCCATTTTCTCCTTACCACCCCAACCACCAACTTACACAAGGCCCTCTCGTAATACATAATACATTGAGGAGTAAAAAAAACTACAACAAAACAACTGTATTCAGAGTCTAGAACAGGGCTTTCCAACCCTGTTCCTGGAGAGCTACTGTCCTGTAGGTTTTCATTCCAACCCTGTTCCTGGAGAGCTACTGTCCTGTAGGTTTTCATTCCAACCCTGTTCCTGGAGAGCTACTGTCCTGTAGGTTTTCATTCCAACCCTGTTCCTGGAGAGCTACTGTCCTGTAGGTTTTCATTCCAACCTCATCTAGCACACCTGATTCTAATAATTCGCTGGTTGATAAGCTGGACCAGATTAGTAATAACTGGGGTTGGAGCGAAAACCTACAGGAGGGTAGCTCTCAGGAACAGGGTTGGAGAGCCATTGTCTAGAATAAGTTATTAGATATTACAGCAATATTCTCTGTTATTGTGTAATGTGTTCTTAATGTGTTACGATGCCAATTATGTTACGAATGTCATTGTAACGACCTAAAAACCAAGCCATATTCAATAAAGCCATGTGTTTGAAAGTTCATATCAGTTCTGTATTCATAGGCTGTGTGACAGTTACAAAACCCAGCCCTCTCACCTCAAGGGGCCGGTAACATTTCTACAACGGTGAGTCGCTGATTACATAAAACACTGCTGTGTCTCCCTGATAAGACTCTCTGAGATAGATACTAAACGGACTCGTGAGTGTGTGTGTGTGTGTGTGGTGGGGTGTGTGTGTGTGTGTGCGTGTGCGTGTGTGTGTGTGTGTGTGTGAGTGTCAGTGTAAAGGAGCCAAGGGGAAGGTCAGAGGTGTGAAACGCTCTTTTCTCTCTTTGTCTATTTGTTGCGAAACACAATTAGTCAGGCCTTCAGCTATTTTTTAAGCGCACAAGGGATGTTACAGCTGTTCTAAGAACTCCAGTGTGGGTGTGTGGGTGAAAACAAGAGATAGAACAAGTAATATATACATAAGGAATTGAGCACACCACACCACAGAGAAGGTAAAAAAGTCCCTTTTGAACTTCTGAACATGCTCCACATACATTTGAAGTACATCAAAATCCATCTATCTGTGTTAACCATTCAATTAATCATCAACTACTGGAAAGGGAGGTTGGAAAGAACTACAGTAACCTCACAACACGGAAATCTAGGTTGCCTAAGAGAAGACTGACTTAACTCAAGCTGAACTGAATAATGTATGCACATGTACACTTTTGGCAATGATGAGGCAGTTTCAGGCTTTACAGGCAGCCCACCTCTCTGGAGGGATGGGAGGAGGCCTACTCCGAAATGGCTGAATTATGCATCTTCCCAGGTGGAACTAGACTCAGTCCTTGTTTCACTCCTTTTTACAAAAGGAAGCAAAGATTCTCATTTCAAATCCCTTCGATGAAACGACCCTCCTTCCCCTTCCAAAACGTAATATTACAAATACAAAACGTAATGTTACCCTCAGAATGGCTGCAACAGACTTAGTGGATGGTTTCCCACCTCAACCCTTTCCCCACCTCTTTGTCTCCCTGGCACTCTGGCCTGGTTGGCTCCAAGTGGTCTCTCTTTACGGGCCCCTGTAGAATCATTATCGTCAGCCGGGCCTAAAAAATGTGAAACCTGATCTTGTTTGTAGATGATCTTATTTGTGAACCTTGGCTGATAGACATCTCCCTCAGGTGAGCAGATTTTCATTCAGCACCATTTAGTGGGTTAGCGAAGAGCTCTTTGGCAGGACGTCAAGGGTATATATGGAAGGATTTGAGCATGAGTTCTGCTTATGGACCTTAGAGAAAAATATTAGGTTTTTCTTTTAGTACTTTTCACCTTTCAGTATGGTGGGAGTGGAACAAAAGAGAGAAGAGGAGGAGTGGTGGGATGGAGAGGGGGAGTTTTACATCACCCTTTTAGTTCTTGAAGCAACAAAATTACCATTTATGTTCCTGGTCTTCAAAAGGCTGTTTGAGACGTAAAATTACTCAGCTACTTGAGACCTTTTTGACACGCAGAAAACAAAAATCACTCTTACACAGTGTCATAAAGGATGAATCTGTTTAGTAATAAAGGGAAG
This sequence comes from Salvelinus fontinalis, assembly GCF_029448725.1. NCBI lineage: Eukaryota > Metazoa > Chordata > Actinopteri > Salmoniformes > Salmonidae > Salvelinus > Salvelinus fontinalis. The sequence goes on along the minus strand of NC_074687.1, from coordinate 34,760,329 downwards.
GAGGACAATAAGAGGCAGTGTGAACACAGTGTGTGTATCTCAAATGGCACCCTTTTCCCTATATAGTGCACTACTTTTGACCAGGGCCCATAGTGCTCTGGTCAAAGGAGTGCACTATATAGACAACAGGGTGCCATTTGGGATGCGACCAGTATAAGGGATTTGAGGTGGGGGTGGTAGCAGATTACTTGTATGACAGAATTTGCAATTATCCCAGGATGAATCATGACAAAGATAATACATGCACCCTGTCTCATGAATATTCTAGATTGGCCACTCCCTGATCCTAACGAGGGACCAGGCCTTTAATTACCACTGATGGCTTCAACTTCATCATCACACACGGGTACGGGTGCATACACACACACACACAGTCGTGCACACACACACACACAAGACGCTCAAACACACTGTCACACACACATACAAATACACACACACACACACACACACACACACACACACACACACACACACACACACACACACACACACACACACACACACACACACACACACACACACACACACACACACACACACACACACACACACACACTGTGTATTGCTTCACATCAACAGTATAGTTCCTTCCCTGTCGACCAGACAAGCACCACATTTGGCAGTGTTGTTGCATGTTGCGAGGCTGTTCCACTTCCTGGAACACGCGGTTTAGAGTAGTGAAACTGATGCATTTGCTGATGAGGCCAGTTTGGCCTCAGCTCATGAGACCTGCTTGACCAAACACTGCTTAAGCTTTACATGGCAGCATGTCTACAGAGCAGGCCAAGGCAGCAGTCATACTTTCTGACTTGGCATTTGAACACACTTCACACCTGCATAGGATCCTAGATGCTAAAATACCTACAAATGTAGATGTAGTATAACATCTCAAAAGCCTTGTGACGACCATGAAAGCGCACAGAAAACAAGACACTTGTTTTCTTTTTAGATAAAATGTCAAGCACGAAAGTGAGTTTGTATCTTGGCAGCCAGTTGTTTTACGCCCCTGATACACACACACTCCTTTTATCATCGCTACTACCCCTGACACACACAAGCACGCGCACACACACACACACAGTCTCCTTTTATCATCGCTATTAGCAAATGTCAGTGCCAAGTGGCCGTGAAGTCGCCCTTAATGAGGACCTGATGCTGTTTGCGTTAGATAAGGTGAAGAGCCTAACTAACTGCCAAAGCAGATTAAGAGCAGAAAAGAGGTAAACACTGAGGTGGATACACCAGTCACCTGGTTTATCCTCCTGTAGTACTTCAACAAGGAAGGCATGAGTACCATACCACAAATGCCTTTTCAGATGTAGTGTAGGACGGTGTACACATGGGCTATGTTGTTGTAGTTGAGAATGCCACCATAAGAATAACAAGATGTTCATTTACTCAAAACGTAGATTGATACTACACCCTCCTCTCCCCTGCTCTGTGACAGTAATACTGGTTAAATAAGGATGGAGGGTAAACAGAAAATGAGGTACGTCAATTCTAATGGATGTGGATTGTCCTAGGTCAGAACACTTTGCCCCGCGGTGCCACCTTTGGAGTGACAGATGTGTGCAACCTCCATGTGACTTGGGAAAACGACCCCTTACTGCCACGACCGCCGGGCCCAGTGCGGGTCATTTGTCCCCTGTTCCCATTCTACACCGTTGATGGCGCTAGCCAGGCTGAGGTGAGGGGAACTGACAAGCGTTCAGTCCCTAGGGCACAGCTTTCCAGTCAAGTGGATCGGCAGGCTGGGGGATAAAAAAAAAATCTAATAAATGACTTATGAATAGTCATTTGGTCTCCCACTACCACTCCCAAACAATCTAGACCTCTCTTGGCTGGCTCTCCATCTCTAGCTCACAGCAAGCATCCAAATGCCTTTGATTACGCTGATAGCATTTGACCTTAAAAATCATGTTTCGACATACATGATAAGGGTGCTAACACAATGATGACATGGTTAAGCACTGGAATAGCTCGCCGTAGCCTTAGCAGAACGTTTCACCTAACCTAAACTACGATTCCAGTCTTCTAACTCCCGTTCCAACTCCCCTGTGTAATGACCTTTGATTGTCATGGCAGAGCTGTAGCCTTAACTAGCTGAATAAGAGGAGAGAGGTGAGAGTACTGGTGCATCATTCTCTGACAATAAGAGCCGGGGGGACAGGGAGTGCGGTAGAGGGGGATGGGGGGAGGGGATGGGGGGGATGGGGGGGCTGTGTGGTGGAAGCACAATGAGCCCAGTGTTACTGCGATGTGCTCACCATTGTGTCGCCCTCCTATTAGGTATCCCACTTCCGCCCAGGACAGGAACCAAGCTACCCATAGCTGCCTAGCTGCATGCCTGATATGGATGTCATAAGGTGAATGCACCAATTTGTAAGTCGCTCTGGATAAGAGCGTCTGCTAAATGACTTAAATGTAAATGTAAATGTAATATAGGCCAAGGACACAAAGACAGACACACTGACTGAATGAATCAGACTGGTCCAGATAACATTTGAAGACAAACTACTATAAAATAATAGAATTAAAAGATAGAAGGTGGATAAAGGTGGTGGATACAGGCCAGTTCTCTTTTGGGAAAGAGGTCTTCTGAACCCAATGGGATTTCCTGGTTAAATAAAATATTGCCGATCCCAGTAATCTCAAAATTCTCTAAAAGGTCCAAGCAGGATGATCTTGGCACACTTCCTGTTTCACCAACACCTGGTGCCAGAAGGATTTGTGTCTAAAGTCTTACGTTATGTGAAGCTGTGCTGGCAGAGGAGTCAAGGTAAATACCACACAATCTGATTGTGAAACAGTACAGTTGTATAAGGCCAGCTAGAAAAATCTAAACATTTCAGAATGAGCAACTAGGAGTTATAGCAACATCAACATGTCACACGTGCGGAATGTAACAACAGCTCATGTTTTTGCATTTTCGTAGCATTTCCTTCTTCTGGCTCACAGGTTTTCCTGTCAGCAAGGCAACATTGAGGAGAGCAAAAGGGCCCATGGGGGGAACACTATTATTTTTAACGCTAGGATTTGATGTCCTTATTGTATTTGGACCTGCGCCTACAGAACCCAGGTGGAGATAATTTCAAGGACAAGCTCCAAAAATGTGTTCTAACATCCAGCAAAGGACATGGGTGGCTAAGAGCATGTGACTCGCCCTAAAATGGTAGTTGTTACATATATGCTGTAAATTGTAGACATTTTTTCTTGTCTTACAATAGGGCTGAATATGTTGACTGAAGGTGGACCACATCCCTTCCTCAGTAGTACAATAGCAGCGTTTGGTCACAAAATGGCAACAAACACACACACACACACACACACACACACACACACACACACACACACACACACACACACACACACACACACACACACACACACACACACACACACACACACACACACACACACACACACACACACACGCACCATCCATTTATGGTTATTTAACTAATGAATTCCCAAATCTGATATGACTGGTGCCAAAGCCATTTCACTTTGCCCTTGCATAAAAACACCATGCATCATGCACCATGCAAAAACAAAGAATTGGGACTCAGAGAAGTACAGGATGATCCGTTGGTAAGACCGCTTCAAGGCACTTAAATCATACTCATGACAAAATGAACAATTGATGGGAACAAGCAGGCAGACATCTGTCATGAAATATGCATGTCTGTAATACGTTACAACATACATACTGTATATGAACCTGATGTTTTACCTTGCCTGTCCTTCTCTCTCCTTCCTGCATCACCCTGACGTGCGTCAACACCCAGACTAGATTGAGGTGACAATCGGAAGCGAGTCACGAGTCACCTGTCCCTCGTAGCGCTTGTCCACTTTGGGAGCATCTCAGAGGGAGGGGATAAATTGTGCACACACTTGAGAAGTAGCAACTCATTGCATCACATGACAGATCCAACCTCTCTAACACCCCCCCCCCCCCCCCCCCCCCCCCCCCCCCACATTCCTCCGCCGTGTCCCTTCAGATAGCTGGCTTCAACCAAGGTGTGGGTTTTGGAACCCCAAGGAAACGACATTACTGGTTTAGAATTACCGTGGGATTTACAGTAGCAATACGGCTTAGTGCCCTGCTAGGAAGAATTCAGATCAGGTAGATGTCTTCAAACGTAAAAATACATGTTTTAAATACTAATTCTATACCCAATTGTGTCTTTGATGGTTACCAATAAGTAGAATATAGATTAAATCAAAATAACCTAAAAGCTACTTCAAGTCACATCAAGTGAACAATAGAAATACACTGTGAGTAAGTCTACCTGCTTCTATGTTAGTAATTATGTGTACTACTTCTCTGGTAGAAAGTACAAGCCGGACGGTAAGGTCCATCCTGAGGAAAAGGGGGTCAGTTAGGGCTTCCTTGACCCAGCAGGGTCTGGTAATAAACGCTGGTCCTTTTGTTCAGGGCGCAGTTGGCAGGGGGACGGAAAACAATACAGCATCTATAAGGCCTTCTCCCAAGGGAGGCTTGTACTAACTCTGTCTATTACATTCAACCTCAGCCTGGAGGAAAAAAGGGGGTCGTGAACTACTTTAATGTTAAACACTATGATGGTGTTACCTTGTTGATATTCTTGTGAATGCTGAGTGATGATGTTCAATGTGCCTTGCTTTCAAATCATGTTTGATATTAACGGCAATTCAAATGGTTTTCTTGTGACCGCTCTCCCAGAGTCTAATACTAAAACTTCAAGAATCTGCTATGATCACTTTGATCACTCTAGTTTGATGCCCTTGTCCTCCTCCATGAGATGGATGACCAGATAAGACCCTGTTCCCAGTCACTTCCTCCCAGGCTTGGACTAGGCTCCTTCCAGGGTTCCTCTCTAAACGACAGGCTGCATGGTTCCCGATCTCCACGCTCCTCAGGCCTGACCCTAATCTGTGTTAGGCACCTCTGTGGGGGTCCCAGGTGTTGTTACAGCTGTGGTCACCCAGTGAAGAGGTGTGTGTGTGTGTGTGTGTGTGTGTGTGTGTGTGTGTGTGTGTGTGTGTGTGTGTGTGTGTGTGTGTGTGTGTGTGTGTGTGTGTGTGTGTGTGTGTGTGTGTGTGTTGAGGGGAGTTGTTGGGAGGCTGTCAAAGGCCCAAGGAAGTGGCCAGCTGATTAGAACCAGATGCCAGACAGATGGGATGAGGAGGGCGGCTACACATAGGTGTGACCCAAATAGAAGCACACTGTCGCCCATTCCTGACTCATGCAGGCATGGTTCCTCCTTTAGCCAGGCCCAACTTCACACCCCCATCTTTGCACATGGTCTCCTCCTTCTAGGGGACTGTTATGAATGTTACCATGGGGTCACAGAACTATTTGGGTGGGGTTGTGTGTGTGTGTGTTTGTGCGCACGTGTGTGTGTGTGTGTGTGTGTGCGTGCGTGCACGTGTGTGAGTGTGTGTTTGTGCGCACGTGTGTGTGTGTGTGCGTGTGTGTGTGTGTGCGTGTGATAGGATAGGAGTAAATAGGCCAATAAATCGTTCTATTACGAGCAGATTACATCGAACATTCCCTCTCGCGTTCGCTGCCATTCAAAGATGTATCGCTCACCAACTGAAAAACCAGGAGGGCGAAGGGGGGATAAACACTTTGAAAACCAAAACCAGCCCGCTCCAGTCAGCCAGCGTGTAGACTAGGCCCGATGCCACAGGGACATTTTTAATCCTTTAATAGCAAGCCTTTACTGTTCCCTCTCGAGCCACACTCTAGGTGCACTCCAAAATAAGTGTTAGGAGGACCCTTTTATTTCCCCACTCTCTTCCTCTCTCGATGCTTCCTCCGCCAATTAGTCATTAAGCAAATCGTTCTCTTCAATTTCATCGGCCTCAATCCTTCTTCGGACTACAATTTTCTCAAGACTTGATCCTTTGATCCTAGGTGTGAAAAGGGGGGTACTTTAACATAATTCTTAAAGGCTCAAGGAAACTGGAATTCTGTAACTCGAGAACATTGTCGTTTTCAACACTTTGTGTGCCATTGAACAACAGTGTGAAGAGGTGACGAGAGAATCTTGTTGACCACGGCTGTAGCATTATACTCACACAAACACACTGGCCCGGAGTAACAGACCAAAGAGTGTTTAACAATCACATTCCTTCAACCAATTCACTCTTCACTGGCAAAAGACTGAGAGAGTAAATAATCCTGTGGCTAGCTACCTATTAGCTCAAAGTCCTTGATGAGATAAATAGCTTTTATATTCTGATAGTGCTCTCAAATTGAACATCGTTGTCACGCCCTGGCCTTATTATTCTTTGTTTTCTTTATTATTTTAGTTAGGTCAGGGTGTGACATGGGGAATGTTTATGTTTTGTTAGTTTTGGGTGTTTATTTGGTAAAGGGGTTATGGTGTATAGTATATGGGTTTGTGTGGAGTACATGTTTCTAGTATTGTCTATGTATGTTTAGTTGTCTAGGAGAGTCTATGGTTACCTGAATGAGTTCCCAATTAGAGACAGCTGATTTCGGTTGTCTCTGATTGGGAGCCTTATTTAGGGTAGCCATAGGCTCTCATTGGTTGTGGGTAATTGTCTATGTAAGAACGTTTGTAGCCTGTATGTTTGTGCACAACGTTTGTAGCTTCACGGTCGTTTTGTTGTTTTGTTAAAGTGTTTTGTTCGTGTTCATCTTCGTGTTGTTATAATAAAAGAAGATGGCTTATTTTCCAACTGCTGCATTTTGGTCCGTCAATCCGCCACACGATCGTGACAGAATTACTCACCATTATAGGACCAAGCGGCATGGAAAGCGGCAACAGGACCTACCTACACAGGATTCATGGACATGGGAGGAGATACTGGATGGTAAGGGGCCGTGGGCTCAACCGGGAGAATATCGCCTTCCTCGTGAAGAGCTGGAGGCAGCTAAAGCCGAGAGGAGGCGATATGAGGAGGCAGCACGGAGACAAGGCTGGAAACCCGTGAGTACAACCCAAAAATTTCTTGGGGGGGGCCTTAAAGGGAGTGTGGCGAAGTCAGGTAGGAAACCTGCGCCTACTCCCTGTACTTACCGTGGAGAGCGAGAGTACGGGCAGACACCGTGTTACGCAGTAGAGCGCACGGTGTCTCCTGTACGCGTGCATAGCCCGGTTCGGTACATTTCAGCTCCACGTATCGGCCGGGCTAGACTGAGCGTTGAGCCGTATGTCATGAAGCCGGCCCAACGCATCTGGTCACCAGTGCGTCTCCTCGGGCCGGCGTACATGGCACCAGCCTTACGCATGGTGTCCCCGGTTCGCCTACATAGGCCGGTGCGGGTTATTCCACCTCCCCGCACTGGTCAGGCGACGGGGAGCATACAACCAGGTAAGGTTGGGCAGGCTCGGCGTTCAAGGGAGCCAGTACGCCTGCACGGTCCGGTATTTCCGGCGCCACCTCCCCGCCCCAACCCAGTACCACCAGTGCCTTCTCCACGCACTAGCTATATGGTGCGTGTCTCCAGCCCTTTACCACCAGTGTCTAAACCACGCACCAAGCCTCCTGTGTGTCCCCAGAGTCCTGTGCGTCCTGTTGCTGCTCCCCGCACTAGCCCTGAGATGCGTGTCCCCAGCCCGGTGCCACCAGTCCCGGCACCACGCACCAGGCCTACAGTGCGCCTCAGCCGGCAGGAGTCTGCCGTCTGCACAGCATTGACTGAACTGCTCGTCTCCCCAGCGCCATCTGAGCCATCCGTCTCCCCAGCGCCATCTGAGCCATCCGTCTCCCCAGCGCCATCTGAGCCATCCGTCTGCAATGAGCCTGCAAAGCCGCCCGTCTGCCATGAGCCTGCAAAGCCGCCCGTCTGCCATGAGCCCACTGAGCCGTCCGCCAGACAGGAGCCGCTAGAGCCGCCAGCCAGACAGGAGCCGCTAGAGCCGTCCGTCAGACAGGATCTGCCAGAGCCGCCAACCAGACAGGATCTGCCAGAGCCGCCAACCAGACAGGATCTGCCAGAGCCGCCAACCAGACAGGAGCAGCCAGATCAGTCAGCCAGACAGGAGCAGCCAGATCAGTCAGCCAGCCATGAGCAGCCAGATCCGTCAGCTAGCCATGAGCAGCCAGATCCGTCAGCTAGCCATGAGCAGCCAGATCCGTCAGCTAGCCATGAGCAGCCAGATCCGTCAGCTAGCCATGAGCAGCCAGATCCGTCAGCTAGCCATGAGCAGCCAGATCCGTCAGCCAGCCATGAGCAGCCAGATCCGTCAGCCAGCCATGAGCAGCCAGATCCGTCAGCCAGCCATGAGCAGCCAGATCAGTTAGCCAGCCATGAGCAGCCAGATCCGTTAGCCAGCCATGAGCAGCCAGATCTGTCAGCCAGCCATGGGCCGTCCCTCAGTCCGGAGCTGCAGTCCCTCAGTCCGGAGCTGCAGTCCCTCAGTCCGGAGCTGCAGTCCCTCAGTCCGGAGCTGCCATTCCTCAGTCCGGAGCTGCCCCTTCCCCTGGTGCTGCCCCTTCCCCTGGTGCTGCCCCTTCCCCTGGTACTGCCCCTTACCCTGGTACTGCCCCTGACCCTGGTACTGCCCCTGACCCTGGTACTGCCCCTTACCCTGGTACTGGTCCTTAGTCCGGAGCTGTCCCTTAGTCCGGAACTCCCCCTTAATGCAATGGGGTTAATGTGGAGGGGGGTCGTTTGGAGGAAGCCTAGGAGGTGGTTAGGTACTGTGGTGACGTGGGGACTACGACCAGAGCCGGAGCCGCCACCGTGGAGGGGAGCCCACCCAGACCCTCCCCTAGACTGTGTATGGTGCGCCCGGAGTTCGCGCCTCAAGGGGGGGGTTATGTCACGCCCTGGCCTTATTATTCTTTGTTTTCTTTATTATTTTAGTTAGGTCAGGGTGTGACATGGGGAATGTTTATGTTTTGTTAGTTTTGGGTGTTTATTTGGTAAAGGGGTTATGGTGTATAGTATATGGGTTTGTGTGGAGTACATGTTTCTAGTATTGTCTATGTATGTTTAGTTGTCTAGGAGAGTCTATGGTTACCTGAATGAGTTCCCAATTAGAGACAGCTGATTTCGGTTGTCTCTGATTGGGAGCCTTATTTAGGGTAGCCATAGGCTCTCATTGGTTGTGGGTAATTGTCTATGTAAGAACGTTTGTAGCCTGTATGTTTGTGCACAACGTTTGTAGCTTCACGGTCGTTTTGTTGTTTTGTTAAAGTGTTTTGTTCGTGTTCATCTTCGTGTTGTTATAATAAAAGAAGATGGC